>NC_135959.1:27155270-27381652 GCF_053455715.1 Rhinoraja longicauda | reverse complement strand
TTCTACCCAGGACGGTTCCCCCGGGGATTCTCCTCCTGGATCTCCGCCAGTCAGTCCTCGGGCATCCCCTCTCTCGTCGCTGGGCCAGCCCTTCGGGGAACAAGACCCCGACTCGCCGCTGTTCCGGAGACGGGCGCACACCTTCAGCCACCCGCCCTCGAGCAGCAAGCGGAGGATCAGCTTTCCAATGAGAAGCCGCACCAGGCCAAGTCGCCCATCACTCGCCAGCAGTCGGAGATATTACAGAGCAGGTAGGATGCTTGTGCGTGAGGAGGCAGTGGCAGAGGAGCTCTGTGTGCAGGATGTAAGGAGCGGTGGAATATTAGGTGCAGGAAGGAACTGCAGGTGCTGGTTTACACCGAAGATGAGACACAAAATGCTGGAGTAACTCTGTTTCAGTTTAGTTTATGGTCACTTGTACCGAGGTACAGTCAGAAGCATTTTGTTGCGTGCTTACCAGTCTGCAGAAGCACAATTACATGATCACAATCGATCCATTTACAGTGTATAGAAACATGGTAAGGGAATAACCTGAGTTTAATGCATGGTAAAGCCAGCCAGTCCGATCAAGGATAGTCCGAGGGACATCAAAGAGGTAGATAGTAGTTCAGCACTCCTCTCTAGTTGTGGTAGGATGGTTCAGTTGCCTGATAACATGTGGAAGGAAACTGCTCCTGGGACAGGGAAGAAACTCAGCGGGGTCTCGAACCGAAACATCACCCATTCATTCTCTCCAGAGATGCTGCCTGTCCCGCTCCCACTGAGTTACTCCGGCATTTTGTGTCTTGCTTCTGTGGGATATTAATTCAAAACGGGATGGCAGAATCACAGAATCTTTGCGGCACATGAGGCCCTTTGGCCCTTAGTTTCCACGTGGTGCAATCCAACCATTCTCCTTTACCCTGAACCCTGCAAGTTATTTTCCCGTAAATTCTCTCTTGAAATCTCTGGTGGACTCAGCTTCAATCATCGTCAGGGGAAGTGCGTTGTCGCCCATCATTGGGCTCCGTTTAAAAATTCAATACGTCTTTAACTACGTTCTCACTTTGCTTCGTGGTGTTGTTAAATCACAAGGTGCAGCGACAATGGTCTTTCTTAAGCTCACGTGGGTTCCTTGGTGATTCAAATTAATCCCCTGCTCACCATAAGCTGCCGTGACAAAAAATCCCCAGCAATTGTTAAGTGAGAAAGACAAGGAATTAAAATTTCATGTGAATTGGTGTAGCTGCACACAAATTATACAAAGACGTTTCAAATGGTGATTGCTGAACCTCTCGTAAGTTGCACTGTTCATGATTCAGGGCCTCGTTTTAGTCACCCTTGGAGAGCTCCAGCCCATTCATTCGTTCCTTCCGAATGGCACTGTCTTGTGTATCTCAAAATATTCACCAAATCCTTCCTTGCACTTGTTTGTAGGGATATTGGAAGTATATTCAGTAACCCTGGAGATTATTGATAATGTTTCTGTTTCTGTTTTCTGCTGCACAACCGCCAACAGCTGGGCTATCTCGTGCAGGTTAATAACAGAACAAAAGACGTGCATATCATAAACCTCACATGTTCACAGCCAATCTTTGCAATTGGATTTTGGAACCAAGCCAGTTAGTGGCATGGAGGCTCAAACTTACAATGGAAACGTACTCTGACAGTGATTTTGTAAAACCTTACCTGGCTAGACGACCTTGTGGTGGGATGACTTTAAAAGGACTGATTAGGAGAATGTCATGTGCCGTGCTTTAGATCTGAGATGCATCAGCAGATTAGCTAATAACTAGAGTTGTTGTTCTAAGCGATAAATATTAACCCAGGTGACCAACAAGACTAAAAGAAAAGGTAAATGTGCAATTATGGCACACAAGCCAGAACTCAAATCAGTTCCATGGGTTCATTGTGCAGAATTCCAGACGTGATTTCTGATCCAAGCCTAATAACAATAAAATTGCAACCGGTGGTCAATTAATTGTCTCCCAAACTCATTAGGAAAGGTTTTCCCCTCACTCAGCCTCAGCCGGCTGTGGAGGCCAAGTCAATGTATATTTGTAAGGCAGAGATTGACAGATTCTTGATTAGTAAGGGTGTCAGGGTTATGGGGAGAAGGCAGGAGAATGGGGTTGAGGGGGAATGATAGATCAGCCATGAATGGTGCAGTAGACTTGATGGGCTGAATGGCCTAATTCTGTTCCTATAACTTATCAACTTGTAAACTCTTTCTAACGAAGCTAGCTGTAAGCATGCTTTTAGTATTAGTTATTATTTAGATGCAAGAAAATATTGTCTTTTCCTTGGTGATTGTTAAATAAGATCACTTTTCAAACGGGCCGTGGCATGTTGAAGATATCCGGTCAGTGCAGGAAACTTGTAATGCAGCTGTGCAGTAGAACTGGTTTCTCTACCGACAAGACTAAAGTTTACTCCTGAATGACTCTGAATAATGTTTATCAATTTATTTACGTTTCCTTTTGAAAGATTAATTTTTTTATTTATTTTGCGTGGCTTTCATGATTTTATTTTAATTTTACTCCCATATTTATTTTGCTAAGTGAACTGTCGCTCATCAAACTAAAATTGAATCAATGAATGGCAGATAAAAGAAACAATTACTTTGATGTGTTAAATTTCATTTAAATACATGTTAGGGTTGGTCCCTTCTATAATAATGTTTTCCATTGATCTACAATGCTCTGGATTTTTTATCAATCTTTTTTCTCCAATGTGGTGTTTGTATCTCATGCTGAAGTCTGGTTGCTGGATCAAGATAGGAAAGTGGATATTTCCCTAATCTTAGTGAGTGCTACACAGTGATACTGGGTCCAGTCTCCTGAGACTTGCCCATAATGTAATTTTCACTCTCCAGTAAGTTTGGTGAGTTCCCTTTGCGGGCTTATATGACTGATAACTTAGCTATGCATTCAGAGCAAGGTATGTTCCTATTCTATGTTCCATCTGTGCATTCTTCATTCTGCTTTCTGAAGAGAAATCAGAAAATATTTCCGAACCCAGCATGAAAAATACACATGAGTTTTCAAGGATAACTTTTAAATATAAAGTATCTTGATCCTCTTTGAACCTTCTGCACCGCAGGTGACTGTGAATGTGTGACTCTGTGAACTGGATGTTGCTTTCAGCCCTGTTATCCTCCAGTTGACTATGGCAAGGATGAGGAGAGGGAAAATAAGAAAGCGGGTACCTTCTCTAATCGAGGAAGCTTCAGAGTATGTGTAGGAAAGAACTGCAGATGGTGGTTTACACCGAAGATAGACACAAAATGTTGGAGTAACTCAGCGGGGTCAGGCAGCATCTTTGGAGAAAAGGAATAGGTGACGTTTCGGGTCAGTTCGGGCCTGAAGAAGGGTCTCGACCCGAAACTTCACCTATTCCTCTTCTCCAAAGATGTTGCCTGATCCCGCTGAGTTTCTCCAGCATTTTGTGCTAAGCTTCAGAGGATGACATCCCAGGGGTGAATTGACAAAGATCTGAGAACAGCCTGTCTCCCTCGGCTCCCAGCCAGAAAATCATTTAGGAGGACCCAAAAGAGGAGAGAAAATGATTCATCTTTAGCAATCTCAGGACAATGCTGATATGCCAGGGTTTCAGACTGGCAGTGCATCACATGAATGGCAGTCTTCCGTCTGAAGAAGGGTCTCGACCCGAAACGTCACCCATTCCTTCTCTCCCGAGATGCTGCCTGACCTGCTGAGTTACTCTAGCATTTTGTGAATTAAAAAATGGCAGTGCATCACATGTATACAGATTTGTATTCCCAACTTGGGAATGCTAAAATACATGGGATTTCCCCAGAGAGGAAATTCTGAAATAATATATTGGAGCATCCACTTAAAAATAAAAAGCATGATTTCTTGAGCTTGTCCTTAGAGTGACTATAATCTGTTTGTTAATTATTTCCAACTAAAGTTGCAGATATCTGAATTTTTAACATTCCACTATTTCCTAGGAAGTTTTGAAATCAAAATCACAAAAAATGCTCTGAACGAATATAAAAATATACTGATGAATGATTCAGCGGAACATATAATTTGAAAAGTTTAACATCTTTAAAAATAAAAGCAAGGTATTCAGGCAAATTTCACAAAATTGCCACCATAAATCAATTCATGGCAGCCTGTGATGTTACCTTGAATTGATTCCCAGATGCTCAACGATCTCACGGACAAGCTGCTGAGAGTTATAACGTTTCATTAGTTATGCACAACACTTGTGCAACAAAATGACCCTAGCCTCCTTATGGCAGAAATGATTTGTTATCATTCCAGTTGCAGCAGCTTTCAGCGTGTGCATCTCAACTGTGGAGCGAGGTGGGCTTCCTGTCCTCGCTTGACAATGACATCCCAAGAAGAATAATTGGAAGTGGCTCATGAATAAGAACCGAGGCTGATTTTTTTTCTCTCTCGGCCAAAAAAAATGTTCAAACCAACTGGAGTATCCCCTTCATCATAGTTCAGCTGAATTAAGATAGCAAAGATCAGGCTTCCAATCATAGGGAGATTTTAAAAGCAGGAAATGTGATTTATCTATGTTTCTCCAACTGAGGAATAACTAGGCCCTGTGTATTAGGGGCAATTTAACACCAGAGACAGCATCAAGTTTTTTGCCCCCAAGTTAGTTCAAGATTATCTGTTTTTGCCCACTGCAGATACTTGAGCACATCATGTAGGCTGATGTCCCACTGCAGTGCCAATTGAGCGCTTCAGCGTCAAGTGCCTTCCTTTGAAAGTGGTAGTAAGCCAAGGTCTTGGAGGCATGGAAAACTTTAAAGCCAAGTAGAAGAATGGATATTTTCCCCCTAATATACACCCCTTAATGAACCGCATGGGATGGATTTTGTGATCATTATCACATCCCCCGCCTAGTTTTTTTACACCCAGTAAAGAGACTTGACTAAATATCTGATCTGATAGTGCAGCACTCCCCCAGAACTTCCAGCTGTAAGTATACTGCAGGGTTAGAATTTAGATCCCCAGCCTTCTGGCTCAGAGGGAAGAGTGCTGTCCACTGAAAAGCAGATAATTCAACTATAGTACGTGAGAGGGAAAGACAGAGAGTTATGGGGGAGAGAGAAAGAAAGAGAGAGGGGGGAGAGAAAGGAGAGATATAGAGGGGGAGAGAGAAAGTAAAGAGAAGAGACAGTGGGGGGGGGGGGGGGGGGATCAATTATAAAAGCAACAAGAATTGATCTGATCTTTTTAAGTTAACCCACTGGTCATGACCATCTTTTCTTTCTAATATGAACATTTGTCAAACTGAATTTTAAAGGCTGTTGAGAAAAAGCTGATTGGGTTGAGTCTGGATGGGTTACCTGAGTCAGAACTCAGACTATTAACCCAAAATGAGAATTCATTGTTAGGTCTGTTGTTTATTTCTATTTTTTCTCTCTTTTGGGGACCTTGTGCCGTCTCCTGTTCCCAGAGTGGAGCCATTTAATTCGCTGAACCGTTGTCCCTCACTTCTCCGTACTGCCGGTTGACTATTTTCCTTCCTGCCTCCTGTGTTTTTCCACCTTCTCTTTTTTACCCTCGCGCAGCCCCATCAACATCGTGAGACGTGGCCGTTGTAACTCGGAGAGCGAAAGCACCTCCAGCAGCCTTCCCACCTCCCTGTCTGCCCCTTCTTTCCTGAAGTCCTTTTACACCAGCCCGAGCAGGCTGCTGCACCTGCAGTCGGACAGCTGGAGCCCCAAGAGGTGAGAGCGGCCTGCAACATGCGTGCAAAGTCTGCCCTTAACACCCCACCTGTTCCTGGTCCGCCTGACTAATCGACATGCTTGTGGCTGTAGCCGATGTTTGACACTGTCTCTTTGATACTCTAACAGTTGTGGTCTGCAGTGAATTAATGTTTCCGAGTCTGTCGTAGTAGGCTTACACCTTGTAATCTGCTTTTGCTTCAGTGTAAACTGTACAGGGAGCAATTCATCTTGAGTTATATGCCTCACATGTACAGTACAGCACTGGCTGAATGTGAGGCTCTCTGTTTTAGATTGATTGATTGAAAGATGCAGCTTGGACACAGGCCATTCGGCCCGCCGAGTCCATGCTGACCATCGATCACCTGTTCACACCAGTTCTATGTTATCCCACTTTGCATCCACACCCGACACACTCGGGGCATTTTACAGAGGCCAATTAACCGACAAACCTGCATTTCTTTGGGATGTGGGAGGAATCTGGAGCACTTGGAGGAAACACTCCAGAGTCACAGGGAAAACGTGCAAACTCCACACAGACAGCGCTCAAGATCAGGATTGAAACCAGGTCTCTGGTGCTGTGAGGCAGCAGTTCTACCAGGTGTGTCACTGTACAAATCCGAATCCAAGGAACCAAATTTTAGAAGCAGTGTACCACTTGGAGCCACCACACAGCAACCCAACCTGGATAAGTTATTTTTTACATACAAATCAGGATTTAGTCTGAGGAGGAATTTCACCAGTTAACACCTAATAAATCACTTGCAAAAGATCATACTTGGACATAATGGATTTTTGATAGGAAAAGCTATTGAGGGTTGTGGAAAGTGAGGTTGGAAGGTGAGACATGATCTAATGTAGTTTATTGACCTGCAAAGACAGAAATACCTTTCAAAAACAAGGGTCACCATACCAAGCATACCAATGCGTTAATATTGCCAGCTTAAAATAATTGTTTCAGTTAATAATGTCCTTGACAGTATCTCTAGCTATTTATGTTAAAATCGTTGGTTTGCTCAACATTTATGATTGTAATGCAAATGTCACCCAGTCAAAATCATGGTGCGCACAGTAAAATAAATCTATTGACGTGGTTTAGAACAAGGCAGTGATTTAGTTATAAATCTTTAACGTAAAAATAATTTTAATTATTTAGTATCAGTTGATATTTGAGGGAGGTGAAAATCTTGCTTTGATTTGCATGGTTTCTTCAAGTGCTGTTGGTATTTTCTCATCTGATTTGAAACTACGCGAGCAACATAGTCAGAAACAAGAGTTCATGTTGCAACAAGCTTGTTCCTGGTTATAAGGTGTAAGCCTTGGGGCACAGCATACCAGTGGGAGATGTCAACTCGTTGTGAATTTCTGGTCGTCTCCACAGATCGGAGTACACATCTACAGGGAGAAGGTAAGTTGATTGGGTCTGAGCCAATAGACCCTGTAAACCACTGCAGGAAAAAAAAGGTTAATTGATTGGGTCTGAACCAAGAGACCCTGTAAACTTCTACAGGGAGAAGTTAAGTTGATTGGGTCTGAACAACCAGACCCTGTAAACCTCTCAGGGAGAATATAAATTAATTGAGTCTAAGCCAACAGACTCTCTTCACATCTACAGGGAGAACTTAAGTCGATTGGGTCTGAGTGTAGATTGGCATTTGGTAAAGGTTGTAATTAGGCTATCCCTCTGTCAAGGGAATAGTTTATTGATGTTTCCTTCATATGAAAAGACGAATGATTGTCTTTTTATTAAATACTAAACCCAGAGAAAACTAATGTGTAAAACGTAACAGCCTGGGCTACACAGAAATCCAGTTATCTCTCCATTTGGAGATGGATTCTCTGGATGTTGATTTGGAATGGGCATTGCTGGAGAAGAAGATCAAGCAGCCTTCTTGGCAGGGATAGCAAGAGCTAACGGAGTTCAAGGGAGGAAAGCAACTCAAATAGGAGGATTTTTCATGCTGATTAAAAAGATAGGAATGAAAGGAATATGCGACTGATGGCCAGTAAATGGGCAAATGGAAACGTAGACAGTTTTGGTTGGATCATTGAGCAAGGGCATCCCATGACTTGTTACGTGAGCTGGAAGGATGTGCTTTGGTCGTCTGTGCTGGTTTTAAGCTTCTGTTTATGTTTATTAATCTGTATTGTCATCTGCACAAACTACCGAATTGTCCAATAAATTCCTTCAAGCAATTTACAACTTGGGTCCTGGTAAAGCACATTTAGTAGTGGGGGAATCAGACCGACTTGATTAGAGATGAAACATTTGGGTGAAGGAACTAGGGCTTGCTTTCTGGCTGCAATGCTGTCTGTAGACATCGACTGAAGCGCTGTCTGGAGACGTCCATCCAATTCTGACTCTTTAGCACCACGCTGCCTGTATTTAAGCTTGAGTGGCCCAGGCAATTGGTGGCAACTCTCCAAGAAACTACATTTGGCTTATTTTAGGAAATGTGGCAAAACATGACACCATGATTGGAGGCAGGCTGTTTTTCTGTGGTTGCGATTAAAAGTACTTGACCTTGAGAAAAGAATAAACATCACCCAACTGTACTGTTACACAGAAGAGGTGGGGGTAGAGGTTCATGGAACTGATTGGAATTATTTGTGTGAGTCCTGTTATTTGTGTGAACAGAGTTGCAAGAAAATCTCTCATTTGGAGTATCATTTGGCCACTCCAAAGGTGAACTGGTGGGACAACTACATTCCACGCAGACATGGGAGCCCTGATTTTGTGCTTTCAGCTGAAATGGGGCCTTTTCTGGAGCAAAGCATTGTCCAAAACTCTTCAGCCATGGCCCAGGGGTTAAGGGTTGGGAGAGCACTGAGAAGGATGGGGGCGAGAGCTGATGCTGGCAGTTGCACTGACTGTCATATACGTCGTATTCCCACTAATGGCAGCAGGCCCGGTGCAGCTTTTTTCAAAGAGGACATGACAGAAGTAGACGAAGGAGTAGGTCCCCAGACACCCTCAGCCATTCATGAAGATCACGGCTCGGCTATCAATGTGGTGCCATTTTCTTCCACTGAACCTTTATCCCTAGATTTGGAGTACGGCTTACAGTGGCTGGGGATCCAGAGTCTTGTAAGCCAGCGAGGAGGAGGAATGTCGTGGTGATAAGAATTAAGCCAGATATGCACCCTCACATAATGGGTAGAATCCCCTGCCTTTGGGGCTAAGACTATATTGCCATCCTTCAGGAGGAGTTGACTAAATAGATGGAGAGTCTCTACCACAAATCCCGACTGCAACGGAGGAATGAGTAAGTCTTTATCATAAGTAAGGCAAAGCCATATCCCATACTTGCACTCTCGGGCTCACCAAGCTCGGATCTTGAGTCTGAAGAAGGGTTCTGACTCAAAACATCACTCATCCGTTTTTTCCAGAGATGCTGCAGGGCTGTTACTGTTACTCTGCAGTTCCTTCCCACACATTGGGTCAAGATCTGCTGGGATTTAACCCTCTCCTTCCATAGGTGTGTGTGTGTGTGTGTGTGTGGGGGGGTGGGGGGGGGGGGGGGGGGGGGAGCACCTGAAAGGTTGGGGGTTACTGTGGCAGGAAGAGCAAAGCATTGCTTTTCTGTAATGCTCTGACTCTTTACTCATGGGTCCAGCGGTCCCAGATGCAAAGGAGACCCTGGTTCCTTGAGGAACCAATTCAATTATGGTGGCACAGTGTTGCAGCTGGTAGAGCTGGTGCCTCACAGCGTCAGTGACCCGGTTTTGATCCTGCCCTGAGAAGACTATCTGTGTGGAGTTTGTTCATTCTCTTTGTGATAATGTGCGTTTCCTCTGGGTGCTCCGGTTTCCTCCCACAGTGTGGGTTTGTAGGTTAACAGGCCGCTGTAAATAGCCCCAAATGTGTAGGGATTGGATGCGAAAGTGGGTTAACATAGAACTAGTGTGAACAGGTGATTGGTAGTCGGTGTAGACTTGGTGGGCCGAAGGGCCTGCTTTAATGATGTATCTCTAAACTAAAACTATTCAAAACCCTTTGTGTCTCTGTTGAATCATGCCATTCATACAGGAAGTAACCAAATCATGAGGAACATCATTATAGCACATTAGGCGGCATATCTGTCAATTGAATGAAGTTAATTATATGAAGACACATGCATCTTTCCTCATCCCTAGTTTGGAAGCCTCAGTATCACTGGTGCGTTGATGATATTCCTAAAATACTCTTTATTGAAACAGGATATCACAACTCCTTTTTATGGGATCAAGGACTGTAAAAAGTGACTACTTTGAAGCATAAGACCGGGATTACCAATGTCGGGCACTATGGTAAGCTTGGCAAGTGGCCACATTTGTGCTGTTTGCTGGATGATTCATTACGTTAGCCAGGGTACTATGACAGTTATTTATGTTCTACCTACCCCATGCTCAAATTCCGCCAGTTTAGTAAGAGTTTGATTTTCGCATTGAGCAATACAAAGGTACAGAAAATCATGCCATTATTCGACTGAACCAATGTTTAATGATTTCAGATAGACTGGCACCATAGTGACTCTGGTAATATTGTGTGCCAAGGTGCTGGTATTTGCACAGCATTGTGCTGTTGACTTTACCTTCCTTCTGAAAGTTCACATTGCCAAGACAAGCATTGACACGTCCAAAATCCATGCCTATTCCTCCCTTATGCTTTTATTGTCACTGTTGATCTTTCATTACATGCGTGTACAACAAATTGCTGTTTCTTTACGACCAGAGCAGCCTTAGCCTGTCCTGGCAATGGGTGGTTGGAGGTGGAAGGAAAATCTACATATCTTAGAGCAGAACAGTGGGAGACAGCTGTATTGTACCAGTATTATGCCAGTGCATAAGAACACAAGAAACAGAAACTGTAGTGGGCCACATGGTCACCATGCCTGCTCTGCCATTCAGCTAATTCTGAACCTCTGTCCCCTTGTGTTTAGGAATTTCTCCTTTTCCCACTCTTAAATTGTTGTTGTCGGCCCAACAATAACTCCTTGATTTATTAGTGTTTGATCTACAAATTTTTGCAAGAATACCATTGATTCTTCAGGGTTACACAAAGTGCTGGAGTAATTCAGTGGGTCAGGCAGTATATCCGGAGGACATGGATAGGTGACGTTTCGGGTCAGGCCCTTCTGCAGTCTGAAGAAAGATCCCAAAATGAAATGTCACCTATCCATGTCCTCCAGCCCTTTGAGTTCTACGCAAAATTCCAGCATCTGTAGTTCCTTGTGCCTCCATTTACTCTTCAGTATGTGTCTTCAGTTTATGAAGCTACATTTTACTGTCCATGCACAGGATCCTACTGTGCTGATATACACTCAATGCATTTTGCCCGGCCTTCTCAATTTTTGTAATTTTCCTTAACAAAATGGTTTCCATGAACACAGTTCCTTACTAAATTGGGGAATTTCTGCAGTCCAGTAGTAATATCCCATAGTTTTTTATGTCAGCTGATAACAATGGCCTGCACAGTGTGCTGAGAAGTTAGGGATGGCACAATGTCACAGCGGCAGAGTTGCTGCCTCATGGTGCCAGAGACCCGGGTTCAATCCTGACTGCAGCTGCTGACTATACGGAGTTTGTATGTTGTCCCCTTGACCTGCGTGGGTTTTCTCCGGGAGCTCTGGTTCCCTCCTACACTCCAAAGACATACAGGTTTGTAGGCTAGTTGGCTTGGTAAAATTGTAAATTGTCCCTCGTGTGTAGGATAATGTTAATGTGCAGGGCCTGTTGGGCCTGTTTCCACGCTGTATCTTTAAACTAACAATGAAAAAGTTATGGAGAGGTGATGATCTAGGCCAGCAATATGATCCGGATCCACACTTTAACTCCACCTCATCTGGGGTGGCGCAGCGGTAGAATTGCTGCCTTACAGCGCCAGAGACCCGGATTCAACCCTGTATATGGGTGCAGTCTGTAAAGTGTTTGCACATTCTCCTTGTGACCATATGGGATTTCTCCAGTTTCCTCCCACATTTCAAAGACGTGCAGGTTTGTAAGTTAATTGGCTTCCATAAAATATAATTGTCCTCAGTTTGTAGGATAGAACTAGTGTACGGATGATTGCTGGTCAGCGTGGACTCGATGGGGCTGAAGGACCTGTTTCCACACCGTATCTCTAAACTAAACTAAATCTAGCCCCAACTCTGTGAAATCTCACAAAATCATTAACCTCTCCAGAAGAATACACCTAGATAATTCACCGTTTTGTTGCTATACCATTATGTTTGCCTACCATCCTTTTCACGCAGAGGGTGGTAGGTGGAACAAGCTGCCAGAGGAGGTAGTTGAGGCAGGTACCATCGCAATGTTTAAGAAACATTAGACAGCTACATGGATAGGATAGGCTTAGAGGGATATGAGCCAAATGCAGGCAGGTGGAACTAGTGTAGATGGGACATGTTGGCCGGTGTAGGCAAGTTGGACCGAAGGGCCTGTTTCCATGCTGTAAGACGCCATGACTCTATGACTAATTAAATTATTTCAATAAAATAAAAACAGCGTGAATCTGGAATGTTAACTAATATTTTACAAAGGCCTACAGAGTTCATATACTGACCTTTAATCATTACTTTAAACCCTCTCATGAAACAACAATTAATAAAACGTCAAATAAAGTAGTTAAATATTTGTCGTGCATTTTGCAGGATATTATTTCCAGGCCTCTGCCTGAGGCATTTATAAGTCAGCTTTTTTAAATTTTAACGTGATTAATCTTGCTTTACTCAAATTAAACAGGGTTCAAAGTTGAATTTGCTGAGAATGTAAGATGTAAACAGACCAAAATTCTTCCACAAGCCCTGAGGTCATGTGGGATTTTCACAAAGGACTTGCTCTTAACTATTCAAAGAATACAAACATCCCAAAGAGACCCTAGTGGTCTTGCAAGATATTTCTTAATTCAGATTTTACACTGTAATTTCCCCGAAACTTGAATAACCGAAGAACAGCTTGTCCATGTCCAGTGAAAAGGAGAAGACAAAACATGGCAATAATGTAGATACGCAATGAAAATCAAAAATTCACTAATTGTCCAGATAACCTTATTTCCAGTTTATCCCTACACTCACTCTGGTTTTACCCTATCAGAGTCCACTCCCTCCCTACCATTCTCTGCAGTTTTACAAACTTTATGGACCAAAGGGTGTGTATCTGTGTTTTATGAACCTCTGGCCTTGACATTGTGCCTGTCATTGGAAATATCTACAAATGTGGTGGATAGACAGGAGAGGAAGGAGGGCTGAATGGCCTTTTATGTCTCTATGCCTCTTGAGGACAAGACTGTGGCTGAGCAGAGTTGTGATTGGAATTCTTACTAGAAACTCAAAAAGAGAGAAAATTGGATGTTTCTGTTTTACAAAAATATACTTTATTCATGATATACATTATATAGAAAGTCTGAAGAAGGGTCTCGACCCAAAACGTCTCCCATTCCTTCTCTCCAGGGATGCTGCCTGTTCCGCTGAGTTACTCCAACATTTTGTGTCTATCATCAAGTCAAGTCTACTTTATTTGTCACATACACATACAAGATGTGCAGTGAAATGAAAGTGGCAATGCCTGCGGATTGTGCTAAAACTACAAACAGAATAGATTTTTTTTTTAAAAGACACAACACAAAAAATAAATTAATGCAGTAAATTAGTCCCTGGTGATATAAGAGTTAACAGTCCTGATGGCCTGTGGGAAGAAACTCCGTCTCATCCGCTCTGTTTTCACAACGTGACAGCGGAGGCATTTGCCTGACCGTAGCAGCTGGAACAGTCCGTTGCTGGTTTAAATCTTTGGTTTAAACCAGCATCTGCTGTTCCTTTCGACATTGTATACAATTGGAACATGCCTTTCCTCATGCTCATTGCACTATCAATTCAATACATTTTCTTACAATGCGTGAACACCTCTCACATTTGTTCTTTGAACAGAATATTCCTAAAGTGTTGGAGAGGCTGTTCTACTGGGTCCAGTTACCAATAGCCTGTGGTGGCAGAACAGTGACAATAGACTGTGGTCCTTCCCCACAGAGCCTTTACAATGACTGCATCAAGCTTCAATAGGTCCCTCAGTACCCTTGAAGGTGCAAGAGGGCAGTCTTCACTTGTGGATTTTTTACACTGAAAGACCAATGAGTTTCATCAGTGAGCTGGTGACCTTTCATGAGCATCAGCATGTGTCCTTGGAAACACCCTGTAGATCACAAGGTCCTCTGTTGAGTAGCTGCCTGGGGTGAACCTCGACAAGAACCACTGCATCTCCGTCCTGGACTTTCTTGGCAAACATTTTTATTTCAAAGGGATATGCAGGAAATTCAGTGCAATCAGTACACATCCTATTTTACATTATTGTGCAGTCAGACCTATACAAAGCATCAAGGTTACTCATGTTTCCTCTTTAAACAATGAACCCGTGAAGTGTTTATGAGGCTGTTGCTCAGTCCTACTGACTCCCACAGTTATCTGGACTACACTGCAAAGACACTATTCCCTATCACTCAAGTCCTCTGTCTATACCATACTCCAAGTAGAGTATTATTTTCAGTGGTATATATTTTTTATGGCTAACATACCTCCCTTCAAAGACTGGTATCACAAACTGCTGGAGTAACTCAGCGGGTCGGGCAGCATCTCTGGAGAGAAGGAATGGGTGACGTTTTGGGCCGAGACCCTTCTTCACATCAGTCTGAAGAATGATCTCGACCCGAAAAGTCACCCATTCCTTTTCTCCAGAGATGCTGCCTGACCCGCTGAGTTACTCCAGCATTTTGTGATACCTTCGATTTGTACCAGCATCTGCATTTATTTTCCTACACAACTTGTCCCTTCAAAGAATGTTCAGTGTCCTTACAGTAGTGATAATCAGACTGAGTACTTGTCAGAATGGTGCTTGGATTACCAGACTGGTGCTGGGTTTGAGGGTATTAGCTCCAGGGAGAGATTGGACAGAATTGGATTGTTTTCACTACAACACCGGAGATTGTGCGGAGACCAGAGAGAGGGGGGATATAAAACGATGAGAGGCAGAGGTAGGGCAGACAGTCAGAACCTATTTCCCAGGATGCAAATACGAAGTACTGGAGGGCATAGCTTTAAGGTGAGACGAGCAAAGTTGAAAGCAGATGTCGGGGTAGGTTTTTAACACAGAAGGCGGTGAGTGAATGGAACGTGTTGCCAGAGGTGGTGGTGGAGACAGATACAGTAGTGGCGTTTAAGAGAATGTTGGATAGGTGTGTGGGTATGCAGGGAATGGAGGGATATGGTTATGTGCGAGCAGATCAGGGTTGGTCTTGGCATCATGTTCGGCACAGACCTTCTGTAACAAAGGGCCTTTTCCTGTGCTGTACTGTTCTATGTTCTATAAGTTATATGTATTGCAAGAAATCTGCTGTGAAGGCAAACCAAAGAAATTAAGATTAGGAGCAGTGCTGGACTTGCGTTGTGTGGAGATACAGATTTTGCGGCATATTGTTTCTGCAAATATACAATGCTTGGTATAATTAAATAGAATAAAGTGCTAGAGGAATTCAGTGGGTCAGGCAGAATCTGTGGAGCAAATGAACAGACAATATTTTGGGTCGGGACCATTCTACAGACCCTCTGGCCCTATATCAATCAGGTGCCTGGATAGTTTAACATAAAGAACATAGGAGCCACATAAGATTTCAACCACCAAGGTCAGGACAATATTGAAAAGCACAACATATATTGACAGTTCCACTAAGCTTCATGTGAATAAGGAATATCGATGTTCACTGGTGGATATGAGAATAATCTAATCGTTAATCTGTACACCCCAGTTGAAGTCTGACCAATGTTTTATGAAACTGGAGCATAGCTTCTCTGCTCTTGCATTAAATGATCTGACTTATAGAGGGCAGTATCCCATATATCTAGACATGATCTATTTGTGTTGCTAACTTCAAGAATCTTTGGACTTGTACATCTATCTGAGCATAAGTGGGAGAGTCTAGAACTTCTAACAATTATAGACCTGTTAGTTTGACGTCTGTGGTGGGAAAATTAATGGAAAAGATACTTAGGGACAATATATATAATCACTTGGATAAACAAGGCCTGATTAGAAACAGTCAACATGGATTTGTGCCTGGAAGGTCATGTTTGACTAATCTTCTTGAATTTTTTGAAGAGGTTACCAGGGAAATTGATAAGGGCAAGGCTGTGGATGTTGTCTATATGGACTTCAGTAAGGCATTTGACAAGGCTCCACATGGAAGGTTGATTAAGAAGGTTAAATCGTTGGGTATTAATAGTGAGGTTGCAAGATGGATTCAACAATGGCTGAATGGGAGATACCAGAGGGTAATGGTTGACAACTGTATGTCAGGTTGGAGGCCAGTGTCTAGCGGAGTACCCCAAGGATCTGTGTTGGGTCCACTATTGTTTGTCATTTACATTAATGATCTGGATGATGGTGTGGCAAATTGGATTAGTAAGTATGCAGATGATACTAAGATAGGTGGTGTAGTTAATAATGAAGTAGATTTTCAAAGTCTACAGAGAGACTTAGGCCTTTTGGAAGGGTGGGCTGAAAGATGGCAGATGGAGTTTAATGCTGATAAGTGTGAGGTGCTGCATTTTGGTAGGACAAATCAAAATAGGACGTACAGGGTAAATGGTAGGGAATTGAGGAATGCAGTGGTACAGAGGGATCTGGGAATAACTGCATTGTTCCGTGAAGATGGAATCTCATGTAGATAGGGTGGTGAAGAAGGCGTTTGGTATGCTTGCCTTTATAAATCAGAGCATCGAATATAGATGTTGGGATGTAATGTTGAAATTGTACAGGGCATTGGTGAGGCCGAATCTGGAGTATGGTGTGCAGTTCTGGTCGCCAAATTATAGGAAGGATGTTGACAAAATGGAGGGGGTACAGAGGAGATTTACTAGAATGTTGCCTGGGTTTCAGCACTTAAGCTACAGAGAGAGGTTGAACAGGTTGGGTCTTTATTCTTTGGAGCGTAGAAGATTGAGGGGGGACTTGATAGAGGTTTTAAAATTTTTAAGAGGGACGGACAGAGTTGACGTGGGTAGGCTTTTCCCTTTGAGAGTGGGGAAGATTCCAACAAGGGGACATAACTTCAGAATTAAGGGACAAAAGTTTAGGGGTAACATAAGGGGTAACTTCTTTACTCAGAGGGTGGTGGCTGTGTGGAATGAGCTTCCGGTGGAAGTGGTGGAGGCAGGCTCGATTTTATTATTTAAGAGTAAATTGGATAGGTATATGGATGGGAGGGGATTGGAGGGTTATGGTCTGAGAGCAGGTAGATGAGACTAGGTCAGAGAAAGTGGTCGGCGTGGACTGGTAGGGCCGAACGGGCCTGTTTCCGTGCTGTAAATGTTATATGGTTATATGGTTAGAGAGTCATAGTCTCAGAATTAAAGGATGTTCTTTTAGGAAGGAGATGAGGAGAATTTTGTTTAGTCAGAGTCAGAGATGAATCTATGGAATTCTTTGCCCCAGAAGGCTGCAGTGGATATTTTTAAGGCAGATATAGAAAGATTCTTGATTAGTACAAGTGTCAGAGGTTATGGGGAGAAGGCAGGAGAATGGGGTTAGGAAGGAGAGATAGATCAGCTATGATTGAATGGCGAAGTAGACTTGATGGGCCGAATGGCCTAATTCTACTCCTATCCTTATGATCTTATGATCACTTGCAAAATCCACCAATTCAGTGCAACTGGTCTGCTAATGTGAGTGTGCCGGCTGATTGTTTTATCGATGTGTGGTTCTGTACATTGTCAGGGCAGAACTCCCAGTGACCAGCCTGAGCTTGTCCTTGGTTCCTTGTACTCCCATCCGCAAGCTTCTTACAGGCACCCAGCCCTTAGGGAAACTGGCAGACTAATGCAGTGTACCTCCCCTGAATGTTCTGACCCGCCCAGTGTTAGATGGAATGCAGTCTCGGATCACCATTATCTAATACATTTTTGGTAA
This sequence comes from Rhinoraja longicauda, assembly GCF_053455715.1. NCBI lineage: Eukaryota > Metazoa > Chordata > Chondrichthyes > Rajiformes > Arhynchobatidae > Rhinoraja > Rhinoraja longicauda. Next base: position 27,364,020 of record NC_135959.1, on the reverse strand, counting down.
ATGGTGTTGATTATATCCTCATCGACCCGCCCTAATCTCAGACTGTGGCCTCAGGCCTGTAATAACAGCCCGTGAGCAATGTTAGTCTGTAATGATGTTTTCACTATTTGCAAGCGATTCTCCTAGTTTTAAACCAAGGTCTCTTCACTGCAGCATGGAGCCTTTAAAGAATCATTAAAAATAAGTACTGATTTTTGTTAGCACTCGTCTCCCAATTAATTTTTCCCTGATAGTTCTACTTCTTCGTATAAAATCCTGATGTGTTCCACTGCTGTGCGGTGTTGTGGATTGTCCTTGCAATGGGGTCCAGGCCATACCCCTACTACTACACAGCATGCAAGGTGCCCTGAATCTGGTCTTGGGAGATTGTTAGCCTGCCGATTGTTAGCCTGCCGATTGTTAGCCTGCCGATTGTTAGCCTGTTGCAAGCTGAGCACAAAGGAGGGATGGGAGACTAGTCAGAAAGAGGAAGGCAGGTACCTAATCATGTTTGCCTATCACCTGTTATGAAAAGCCTGTAAGTGCTGGCAGTTAAGGGTGTAACCATAGCTGGATATTACAAAATAACTCCTATTATATCAAAAAGTACGACAATTAGGTGAATCAGGGTCAACTACTTGAGAGAGGAGCGCTCTCAAACATTGGGATTTGTTTTCAATGATTCTTTCAAGGCTTGGTGTTGCAGTCAATTGACTGGTTAAAAAAAAAGGGGAATGATTCGCAAATAGTGAAAACACCTATTGTTGTCAGGCAGCGGTCCTGACGATTCACCTTGGTGACCCAGGAGAAGATTTCTGCTCTTCACTGTCTGTACGCAAGTTTTAAGGTTACGTAATAACAATTACTCTGCAAGGAACAAGCAGTGGAAAACCTCTTGCCAGCTATTCGATGTACACTTGATAGAAGCAAGTCAATAAGTATGTGTGTCTCTTACCCACTTGGATGATTTCTGAAGGTGGATCAGTTTGCAGAGGAAGGGCTGCAAGTCACAGTAATCTGACATCGAGCTGGTAAGAATAGATTCATGGGGCAAGCCCATCACCTGCCCCTTAACCTGCACTGCACGTCATCCTAACAAAAGCCCACATTGGTTGTTGTTAAATGTCCTGTCGTTCATCCTATGCCGCACTAATTTCTGTGTTCACACAACTTCCTTCCTCTCAGGACTGTGGTTAAATGCGTGTTCTCACCCACTACTTAATATCACACGGCACGGCCACTTACTACTAAACCATCTAATGCGGCACACTGTGTTACTTCTGTATCCAGTACTGGAGAGGCTAACAGGTCGACCCCCTTGAGCCGTGTGCACGCATGTTTCTGAGCGTGCTTTCCCTTTTATGCTTCAGCGATGGTGAAGGAAGGAGAAGGGTCTTCACTGGATGCAGCACGGAGTCATTGAGTGGGGTGGGGACCTTGCTCACTCCGCGCCGTATCTCCTGGCGCCAGCGGATCTTCCTGCGCGTGGCCTCGCCCATGAACAAGTCGCCGGCCGCCATGCAGCAGAAAGGAACGTTGAAAGGTACAGTTCTTTCGGCAGGATAGCATGTTATACCTAGTCACGGAGGGATACAGCACACCACCAAGCCTTTCAGCCCACCCATTCCATGCTGACCATCAACCACCCATTTGCACTAATCCAATTTTTTAAATCCTCCCCATGTTCTTATCTACACCCTCCAGATTCTGCAAGCATCCTGCACAATAGGAGCAATTTACCACATACAATTAACCTGCCAGCCCACACATCTTTAGGATGTGGGAGTAAACAGGAGCACCTGGTAGAAGCCCATGCAGTCACAGAGAGAATGCTCAAACTCAACGCCGAATGCACTTGAGATCAGGATCAAACCCAGGTCTCGGGCACTGTGAGGCAGCAGCTCTGCTTGTATTTTAAAGCAGTTAACAGTTCATGTTTATGTTTTCCAGATGAGATAGCAAGCAAAATCTAACACTCAGCCGCGTAGAGATGGACTCAGAGTGTCCAATGTAAATGAGACAAGAGGCAGAAAGGCTGGGAGAGAGAATTTGGATGATGGTTGCTGAAGACGTGGTTGGCAATGATGGAACAAATAAACTTGTAGATACTCCAAAAATCAGATTTTCCAGAGGGATATAGGTAGAGAGGAGAGAAATCTTGGAGGAATTTGGAAACAAGGGTGCAAATTTTAAGATTTTACCTCAACTTGGGAAATTAGTGTTTTATATGAGCGCAGAACTTTCCAGAGGGGACACACCTCATGTATTCATTTGTCAGGATCCAGGCATCACTGGCAAGGCCTGCATTATGGCTCATCTCTATTTGAACTTGAACTCATTGGCTTGCTGGCCATTTCAGAGGGTAGATAAAAGTCAATTGCACTTGTTGGATTGGAATCACACTTGGGTTAGATGGTGTAAGGAGGGCAGATTCCACATGAAGGACATGAGCAAACCAGATAGATATTGGTAGCAAGCTGAGATGATCTACATGGACAAACAGGTGTAATCTGTAGGTCCATTAATTCAGGATGTATTATCCCTGTGTCTAAAACTAATTGAATTGTTTCAGTTGGTGAAGATGAAATCCATTATCACAATGGATAAAGAGGAAATGAAGCAATTGAGATTGAAGAGTCATCATTGAATGTTATGGCATGGAAGGTCATTCAGTCTATGTCAGCTCCATGTTCAGTAATCCTATCAGTCCCATTTCCTGCTCATTCGCCATAGTCTGGCAAGGTATTCTCTCTAGGAAGACACAAAATGTTGCAGTAACTCAGCAGGACAGGCAGCATCTCTGGAGAGAAGGAATAGGTGATGTTTCGGGTGTCTCTCTCCATATTTTCTTTGATGACCTAATCGATTCCGTTTCCGCCAGTCTGAAAAAGACCATGAATTACAATTGCTAATTATTTCTGAAATATTTTTCCTTTGGCATGCTTTTGCCACCAAATTAAAATCTGCAAATCCTCCGTGTTTGGAAGAATTTATTAGTTCTCATCCAATCATTTGAGCATTCATTTTCCCAATTTCAGGTAGCTCACAAGCCCGGTGTTCTCCACGCGTACACTCTCACCTGTTCACCTAGGTTTTTTTCTTCCTTTTCACGTTTCCCAACACCTCTCTCCTCCCCCTCCCCCCTCTTGACGAACCTACTTCCGACGACCCATCATTCAATCACCAACAAGCCTGTGGGACAATTTAGAGTGGACTATTAGCATACCACCCCCTCCCTCTGGTTTCCATGCAGTCACAGAGTGAATGTGTAAATTCCACACTGGCACTGGAGCTGTGGGTCAGCGGTTGTACCAACTGCACCATTGTGGACTGGACTCCTTTGAGGATAAGAAGGACATTTGTGGCATCTTACTTAGAAATCCTCTTCCCATGCTGATCTTTCTGCCCTAGACCTCCTCAATTGCTCGAGTGACAATAGACAATAGACAATAGGTGCAGGAGTAGGCCATTCAGCCCTTCGAGCCAGCACCGCCATTCAATGCGATCATGGCTGATCACTCTCAATCAGTACCCCGTTCCTGCCTTCTCCCCATACCCCCTCACTCCGCTATCCTTAAGAGCTCTATCCAGCTCTCTCTTGAAAGCATCCAACGAACTGGCCTCCACTGCCTTCTGAGGCAGAGAATTCCACACCTTCACCACCCTCTGACTGAAAAAGTTCTTCCTCATCTCCGTTCTAAATGGCCTACCCCTTATTCTCAAACTGTGGCCCCTTGTTCTGGACTCCCCCAACATTGGGAACATGTTATCTGCCTCTAATGTGTCCAATCCCCTAATTATCTTATATGTTTCAATAAGATCCCCCCTCATCCTTCTAAATTCCAGTGTATACAAGCCCAATCGCTCCAGCCTTTCAACATACGACAGTCCCGCCATTCCGGGAATTAACCTAGTGAACCTACGCTGCACGCCCTCCATAGCAAGAATATCCTTCCTCAAATTTGGAGACCAAAACTGCACACAGTACTCCAGGTGCGGTCTCACCAGGGCCCGGTACAACTGTAGAAGGACCTCTTTGCTCCTATACTCAACTCCTCTTGTTACGAAGGCCAACATTCCATTGGCTTTCTTCACTGCCTGCTGAACCTGCATGCTTCCTTTCATTGACTGATGCACTAGGACACCCAGATCTCGTTGAACTCCCCCTCCTCCTAACTTGACACCATTCAGATAATAATCTGCCTTTCTATTCTTACTTCCAAAGTGAATAACCTCACATTTATCTACATTAAACTGCATCTGCCATGTATCCGCCCACTCACACAACCTGTCCAAGTCACCCTGCAGCCTTATTGCATCTTCCTCACAATTCACACTACCCCCCAACTTAGTATCATCTGCAGAAACAGCACCTCCAGTCCAATGGTACGAACATTGAATTTTCCAATTTCAAGTAATGCTGCCACCATCCCAGTGTGCACCCACATTTCCCACCATCTCCCAAATCCCCTTCCCCCTAATCACACTACTCCTTTCCTCTTCTTCAAACACTCATTATCCCTGAATCCCCACCTCCCTTTTATTCTCCGACCTGTCCCCTCCTCCCTTTCCTCACCCCATCCCTTTCCATCCATATTCCTCCCTCCAGCTTTACATTTCACTCCTCCTCTTCTCTCATTATCTGACACCCTTTTGTCTTCTTTTCACCTTTAGCCTTTGCCACTCAACCAATTGTCAATCAAAAACCCACCTCATCTGTTACTTGCCAGGCTTTGCCCTGCCCTCATCTCTCTTTTCCAGCTTTCTTGCCCCGACACCTATCAGTCTGAAGAAAGGCCTGATCCAAAACATTGTACCCTCTACAGATGCTGCCTGACCTGCTGAGTTCCTCCAGCACTTTGCACATCCGTTGTTTCTTGTGGCTTTGAAACTGAATAGGTTGGAACAGAAATCCACACTGAGGCAAATCCCTCTCGGGTTAAACAAGCGTGATGAATGACTTCTTACATTTGCTAATTTCCTGCATTTGACTCAATACTTGAGATATAAGTTATCTGCTGTTATTTCCTCAATCAGGACGCTTGGCCTAAGGTTGGGTTTTCTTTCTCCCCAGATCACATTGAAGGCATTGAGTTGCCGCCGCTTTCTCCGCTTGCGCCTGCTGTAGAGGAGGACCCCTTGGCCTCTCTGCTGGCGATTGATGACATGCCTGAAGGGGAGACGAGAAAGCGTTCCTCAGAGGAGCTCCGGAACATGTGGCGAAAAGCCATCAACCAGCAGATCCTGTTGCTCCGGATGGAGAAGGAAAATCAAAGGCTGGAAGGTTTGTACTATCATAAGTTTAAATATATATTTTCCATGGGCTTTAAAACACCTGTCATGGACATAATTAGTTGACTTGAGTTCCAGAATTTAGTCCGAGGAAGCTTTGTTCTTCAAATGATGAAGAAACAGGGGTGTCGGAACTGAAGAAACTGCTTATATTATGCTTGGGTAGCTTACAACCCAGTGATATGAACATTGGATTCTCCAATTTTCCAGTTTCAAATAATACAACTCACCCCCTCTATCCCCTCTCTCTTTCCTGTTGCCCCCCCCCCCCCACCCACCTAGGTGTGCACCTATAAGTGTGCAGATGCTGGAATCTAGAGCAAAAACAAACTGTTGGAGGAAGACAGTAGGTCGAGCAATATCTGTGGAGGCAAAGCAATGATCGACGTTTCGGGTTGTGACCAATTGTCTATATTCTGGTAAAATTGGTGAGCAGGTTAGAGAGAAAACAGGCTGAGGCATTTGGAGCAACAGTTTATTTGTTGAAACTTCCAAGGATAATTACAGTATAGTTACCTAACTTGTGCAACCCCCCCTCCCTAAGTTAGTGTTTTCAGTTAGCCGGAGTGAGCCCCCCTGGTCTTAATGTTGCACTGCTGCATGGCATCTGAATGACTAACTTGAGAGATTTTGTTTCAAATGTATCTTGCAGCGAGCAGAGATGAACTTCAGGCCAGGAAAGTGAAACTGGACTATGAGGAATTTGTGCTTTGCCAGAAAGAGGTCTCTGCAGTCTGGGATAAAATGCTGAGCACCCCAGGAAGGGCAAAGGTCAAGGTTGACATGGAGAAGGTTCACACGGCACTTAGTCAAGGTCAGTGCTTGTTTGCCGACTGCAGTTTTCATCACTTGGACCCCTAACCAACTAGTCTCTCCTCAGCTATCAACAATAATTGTTTGTATAAAGGTATTCATATCCTCATAATGTGAATTGGTGAAAAAGAAAATAATAAAATAAATAACCTGATTTAAAATGTCAGTTTTCAAAACAATTTTCAATCCATAACAGTTAATTAGGCCCAATCGATGAACTTTGATCTTGTGCACTGACTTGTCACATGATACTTTATCAAAAGCATGAATATGCAAATACACCACATCTGCGCCCTCACCCGTATCTGTTCTCCCAGTTACATCCTCAGAAAACACTGGTTGGTTTGTCATGAATATTTCCTTTTCATGACTCTGTGTTGATTTTGTCAAGTCCTGTCAATATTTTCCAAGCCCCCAGATACCACATTCTTAATAGATTCTAATATTTTGCCTACATCAGATGTCAGGATAACCAACCTGTAGTTTCCTGTTTTCTTTCTCCCTACTTTACACGTAAATAATACTGCTACATGTGCCACATTTTGATCTCCATTTTGATTCCATATACGATAACATTTTGGAAGATGACAACCAAAGCAATCACTATTTCCATGGGTTCCTCTTTTAATACCCTGGGCTACAGATTATCAGGCCCTGGGGTACAACTATGTTTCAGTCTGTTGTTATCAGTTTCCTTTAATTCCTCATTTTCATTTAACACTTGGTTCTCTACTATTTCTGGGAAGTTATTTGTATCCTCTTCCGTGAAGGCAGAACCAAATAATTTGTTGAATTACTCTGCCATTTCGTTGTTCCTTATTATAAATTCTCCAACTTCTGACAATTAGAGCATAATTGTTGCATTAATCTTTTTTTTCTTACTTTACTTACTTGAAGAAGCTGTATTCTTACACTTAATTTTTGCTCTCTTAATCTCAGTCCAATTTTTTTGCTAAATTCTAAACTCTTATTCAGACGTTACCTTATCTGGCAACTTTCTATGACTCTATTTTTAATCTAATTTGTCCTTAACTTATTTCATTCTTGATGGTTGTTTTTTTTTGCTCGAATTTTTGTGCCAGAAAGGAATGCACAATTATGACAGTTCCTGCATTTTGTCATTAAATGTCAGCCTTCCCTTTCCACTGTCATGTCTTTCGATGAAACTCCCCAGTCTACCAAACCATCTTATATCTCATATTTTCGATTTTCTCAGATTTAAGACTCTAGATTAAATGACTTCATTTTCACTCTGCCTAAAGAATCTAACATGTTATGGTCATTCTTCCTAAAGAAGACTGCGCAACAAGATAGCTATCTAAACCCCTTCTCATTGCAGCATGTCCAATCCTAGGACATTCTATTCCTAGTTAGCTCCTCAACATACTGCTGTAAAAATAAATCCCAGGCACACTCCAGGAATTCATCCTCCATGGTCTTATTGCTTACTTGGTTTTGCCAGTCCATGTGTAGATTATACTATAGTACCCTTGTTACATGTATTCTTAATTTACGATTTGGTCCCATTCCAGGTATTACTACTACTATTTAGAAATTTATAAACAACTCCCATCCATACATTCTGCCGATTAATGCTTCTTAAGTCCAACAAGTCCAACATCTTGATTTTGCAAACCTTTAGAGACCTTTGTTCTAATTTCATACTTCACTGAGAATCTGCTTCCTTTTTGTCTGTTATTCCTTGACGATGAATCCCGACAATCCCGATATATATATATATATTTCTAAATATTGACATATTTGGACATTGTATCGCTTTTTCATTTCATGGCATCATTACCATTCTCTTAAAAAAACATTTAAAAAATTGAAATAACTGCTTAGAATGATGCCATAATGGGTCTCCCAAGACTACAGCTCCAAGCTCCACACAAGCCAATTGCTCATCCAACATGTGTTAACATTTCCAGTTCCTTTCTCTGTGAAATTAGAATCGGTGAATTCAGCTCACTGAGTCCATGCACTGAGTCCATGGGTCAGCAGTTCCATTAATTCCATTCTCTCACACTCTCCATGAGGCTCTGTAGATATTATTTCTCAAGTATCTGCATCATTCCCTTAAGAAAGCATAAGTTGATTCTGCTTTTATTTCACTGTTACAGTCAGTGTGGTCCAGATACCAATTATTTTAAAAGTACATCAGCACTTCTAATTGCAAGACTAATGAAAATCGGCATGTCTCCAATAACTCTTGCCAACTTCTAGGGGATCAATCTCTGCCCAAGACTACATGAAATTGTCGAGAGTTTGGACGCAGCCAATCCATCAGGAAATCTGTATCTCGGTACACATAATACTTTTGCAAACTTTTCCCAGCATTTAAAATCCGTGTCCGTTCATCTATGCACCACTTGCTTATGGGAGCAGCAACCTTCTACCCCATCTACCTCAGTCATACTCCTGTGCACAATTGAAGACCAAAGCAGAGTACACGTTTGGAAGGAAATTTCTACTGCAAATTTGTGAGCACTTAGAACATAGGACAGTGCAGCATCGGAACAAGTCCTTCAGCCCACGATGTCTGTGCCATTCACAGTGCCGACTTTAACTAATCCCATATGCCTGCAAATGGTTTATATCCCTTCATTCCCTACCTGTTCATGTGCAAGTCAACTATTTAGTTATCACGCAAAATTAACATTGTCCGCTTATAGTTTTGATGATTTAATTAACGGTGAGTTGTTACTGGTGTTGTGAGGTAACTGAACAACTTATACCACCGGGGTGCTACATTCTGATCTTAAGGAGGGTGTCCTTCTGTGACCAGGTGTTCCAAAGTGTCGGAGAGGAGAGATTTGGCAGTTTTTGGCTGAGCAGTATCGATTAAGACATCGGTTGGCGGAGAAGCAGCAGCCTGGAGATATCTCATACAAGGAGCTCCTGAAACAGCTGACCACCCAGCAACACGCGATTCTAGTGGACCTCGGTAAGAAAAATTACGACTGATTGTGAGGCAACACAGTGAACTACTTCATCTGTACCAAGGTAGAATTTGAAGGTCCATCATGTGGCTAGCTAGCTGAATGAAAAAGATAATAAGTGTATTGCCCGGCTCATTGAACTATCGTACTCTTTCAAGAAAAGTACTTTAAACCATAGCAGACATTTTTCAATGCAGTACCATTTTGGTAGGTGGTCTGCTTAGACATTATATTCTTATTTTTTAAATTTATAAGTGATTAAGCTACACCTTTTCTTTTCCACCCCAATTGCTTGCATTTCGCCTATAATTATTGTATCTTTCTTTTCTAGTACATTTATTCTGTACATTTTTCTTCAGTTATTTTTTCTTCCAGTTTCATTTGCACTGACAGCTGTGCACTAATTAACGTGTTTTTTAATTAGTTTTCTGAATTTACATTGGCGTATTTGCGACCCAGTGGGTCTCAGATCTGGAACGCCATCATTCTATATCCTGCCGAGACTATTAGATATGTTCGTTGCGTCATCTTTGATTTCAGTGGTAGGACATTTAACACCCCCACTGCTGCACTTAAAAAAAAGGTTTATTTTCGCTCAGCTTATTTCAAGACCTCAGGGTTCCCAGAGCAACGTATAACCATCAAAAAGCTTTCAACACGCATTTGCAGGCTGAGTAGCTATTTCAGTCACCTTGACCTAATACTGAAATCTAAACTGATACCTTAGTACACTACTGGGGGTGTGCTGCACTGTTGGAGGTGGTACTCTTTGCATTGTCCAGTATAACAAAATTTAGCAAATTAAATCAGAAAATGCTTAAAAAAAAAATCTTAGTAAGTCTAGAGCATCCACAGAGAGAGAAATTGAATTATTGTTTCAGATCGATTACTTTTCAGTCGAGACGTTGGCTGTCTCGGGCTTCTTACCAATCCAGGCAGCTCATTCCTGACCTGACGCTGGTGGTCTTGGATTTGCCCCAATGGCTCACTCTTCCTTGAACCTGTGACAGGGGAACACAGCTAGCAGGGAGGCCCCATCCAAGCTAATCCCACTTGCCTGACCAATGTCACTCCAAACCTTTTCTCTTCATGTACCAGTACCTTTTAAATGTTGTTACTGTACCTGACACCAATTTTGGTTCATTTATCCTGGCAGTGGATTTACTAGGGACAACATTGGAGGGGTTTCCCCTGTGCCTTGAGGTGCTTGCTCTGGGTGGTGTAAGTCACGGAAGCATAAAGGGTGGCTGGGAATCCCTGCTGCCTCCCGGACCATAAGCTTGGGATGTGCAGTCTTGATCTTCCAATAATCTTTTCCTTAGACAGCCAAGTATATGACTCCAGATTCACAGCCACGAGGCTGATGTTTAACTGCTGCTTGAAACAGCCCAGCACACGAGTGACTGGGAATTGCTGGTAAATGCTGGTTTAGCCTGTGACGTCCAAATATCTAAATGAGAACTTCACATTATGTGCCACCAAGTACTTTCTCAGTATGAAAAGAATAAAATAGAAACAGAAAATGGTGGAAGCATGTAAAGAAACCTCTCTTCAGTTTCCATTGTGTGTTTTTACAGGGCGAACATTTCCCACCCATGCGTATTTCTCGGCTCAGCTGGGAGCGGGCCAACTCTCGCTGTTTAATCTCCTCAAGGCCTACTCGTTGTTGGACAAGGAGGTGGGCTACTGCCAGGGCGTCAGCTTTGTTGCTGGCGTCCTTCTTCTGCACACAAGTGAGGAGCAGGCCTTCGAAATGTTGAAGTTCCTGATGTACGACTTAGGCTTCCGTAAGCAGTACAGGCCCGACATGATGTCGTTGCAGGTACAGAGCTAATTGCTCAACTTTGCAAAGGAACAACTTTGGATAATCAACCTATTTCTAAAATATGCAATTGTGATTAGTAAGAATGAAGATTTATCAGATTGCTTATTTGTGTTCCCTACGGAAAAAGCACTCCATTTGATGCAAGATTGCCAAGTTTCATTAAGCATCCTTGCACAGATCAGTTGATTTCTGAATAGGAAAGGAATCAAGGGATCTGGTGGTTGTACTAGAAAATGATGCTGTGATCTTAATGCATGGCAAAGTAGGCTCAAAGAGACTGTAGCCTTCACATGCTCCTATTTCTTACATATTTTTATGTACTCATATTTGGAAACGTCGCCTCATATCTTTTGACATCCATTGAGAATCAACATTTAGATTTTCCATGGGTGATTTCAACAACTAAATGCATTAATTGTTAGAGGTGTGAACGTGGAGGGAAATCCCATAGTGGATTTTCAGGGGCTTTTAGATAGGTACATGGATATGAAGGGAATGGAGGGATATGGAGCATGGGCAGGCAGAGGAGATTAGTTCAACCTGACATCATATTTGGCACAAACATTGTGGGCTTAAGAACATGTCTCTGGTGCTGTACTGTTCTATGAAAATTAATTTGTGTAGTTCAATATAATAATGCAATTGTGTTGTGTGCGCATGAGTGAGTGTATGAGGCAGTAGGGTCTGTATGCCTGGGGAAAACCTACTGACCATCACGGTGACCTTTGTTCAGATCCAGATGTACCAGCTATCGAGGTTGCTACACGACTACCACCGGGAACTCTACGTACACCTGGAGGAAAACGAGGTCAGCCCCAGCCTCTACGCAGCCCCATGGTTTCTCACTTTCTTCGCCTCGCAGTTTCCACTGGGATTTGTTGCCAGAGTCTTTGGTAAGTAATCTCTTCAAGTTCTGACCTCCAAACCTGATGAGGTGGCCTGCTGTAGGAAGCATGGGAAATCTATTCTTTGAAATCGAGCAGACTTGGATGAAGAGGATGGAGTATAGCCAATCATTTATTCCCCCCCCCCCCCCCCCCCCAAGCCACGGTATGGAAATTTAATTTTGGCTATGAAGTTTGTTAGCTGTGTTAGCTGGCCATTACAATCTTTACTCAAAAAGAGACAGTAAGTGCTGGAGTAACTCAGCGGGTCAGGCAGAATCTCTGGAGAACATGGATAGGTGACATTTCAGATCAGGACCCTTCTTTAGTCCTAAACACTGAAAAATCATTCCGGTAATCAAAACGTGAAACTTAGGTTTATTATTGTCACATGTACTGAGGTACAGAGAAAAGTGTTGTTTTGCATGGTATCCAATCTAATCAAATAATACCAATAATAATTCAAATAATACTAATCCAATCAGATAATGCTATACATAAATACAATCAAGTCAAATTCAAGTACAATAGGCAGAGCATAGGGACAGATAGAGTAGAGAATACAGTTAACATTGCAGTACACCAGTTCCAGATGTAATGGGGTAGATGTGAATCAGAGACTATCCTAGCTTAGGGAAGCCTGATAACAGAGAGGGAGAAGCTGTTCCTGAGTCTGTGAAGTGTGCTTTCAAGCTTCTGTATCTTCTTCCTGATGGGACCTGGAAGAAGAAGGAATAACTGGTATGGGAGAAGTATTTGATTATGTTGGCTGCCTTACCAAGGCAGTGTGAAGTGTAGATGGAATCAATGGTGGGGAGTCTGGTCTGTGTGATGGAGTGGGCTTCATCTACATCTCTTCTGCAATTTCTTGTGGTCTTGGGCAGAGCTGTTCGCGAACTAAGCAGTGATCAACTCATTCCTCAACATTCACAGGACGTAGATAAAGGATAAAGCACATTACATTTATCCTATAGTTTATCTTACACATTTAGTGTAAGATAAAGTCTGATTAAAGATAGTTCAAAGGTCTCCAATGAGGTAGATGAGAGGTCAGAACTGCACTCTAGCTGATGGTGAAGAAGAGATAGGGGATGCTTTCCTTTATTTGCTAAGGCATATTATTTACGACTATGGTTTTATTATGGTTTTAACTATTGGTTAAGCGCCAGGTTGAATATTGCATATAGTCAAATGTTAACATTTCAAGAAAGATGGCACTGTAGTAGAATGGAGATTTTTGAGGATAGAAACATAGAAAATAGGTGCAGGAGGAGGCCATTCAGCCCTTCGAGCCAGCACCGCCATTCATTGTCATCATGGCTGATCATCCACAATCAGTAACCTGTGCCTGCCTTCTCTCCATACCCTTTGATTCCACTAGCCCTAGGGCTCTATCTAACTCTCTCTTAAATCCATCCAGTGATTTGGCCTCCACTGCCCTCTGTGGCAGAGAATTCCACAAATTCACAACTCTCTGGGTGAAAAAGTTCCTTCTCACCTCAGTTTTAAATGGCCTCCCCTTTATACTAAGACTGTGGCCCCTGGTTCTGGACTCCCCCAACATTGGGAACATATTTCCTGCATTTAGCTTGATGTTGGCAGGACTGGGAATTTTTAGCTGCAAGACAGGATAGGATGGGATGAGATTCAATTTTTCCTTTTGAATGGCGAAGGATAAAGGGAGATTTAATTGAGTTGCATAAAGTAAGGAGGGGTCTTGGATAAGTAGGAAATAACTATTTCTCTTGGCTGAGGGGTTCAAAACCAGGGGAGCATAGGTTGAAAGTAATTGGTAGAAGGGATAGATGGGTGATGAGGAAAAAGTTTTAGATTTTACCAAATGGCCTCCTTTAATCATTAGTATATCATGATTCCATGACATAAGAAAACAAATCTATATTAAGGCTGAAAAAATATAAGAGAAACCTTATGATTCCCTGTTGCTGTTAAACAGTATGGCCACATGGAGGCACCATTGAACCATTTCAGTTCAATAACCATGAGAAACTAGTACATGTATGGTATCTATCAGTCAACTGCTCTGCAATGGCAACATTGACCTTGATGCAGAGTGACTCCCCATTCACTCTTACCTATTACTGATCACTGCCAACCACACTCATCCCAGGAACCTGCTTCCAAGCAGATTTGTACAGGGCCTTCTGGCCATTTTTAAACAAATCTGCCCATGGAGTTGCTCTGACAGCCAGCTAAACCCCTTGGCTGAAATCAGCTGTCAAAGAATGTCCAAGAACAAATAACAGAAAAGATTGGAAATATTCTGCAGGTCACCCAGAGAGTTGTGGATCTGTGGATTTCTCTGCCACAGAATGCAGTGGAGGCCAATTCGCTGGATATTTTCAAGAGAGAGTTGGATATAGCTCAAAGAGCTAAGGGAATCAAGGGATATGGGGAGAAAGCAGGAACGGGGTACCGGATTTAGATGATCAGCCATGATCATATTGAATGGCGGTGTTGGCTCGAAGGGCCAAATGGCCTACTCCTGCACCTATTTTCTATGTTTCTATGTCAGGAAGATTGGAAATACGAACTCTGTTTCTCTCTCTGCTGATGCTGAGTTTTCTGATTTTGTTTAAGATTTTCTACATGCATAGTTTTTTGGATTTCAAAACCTGTTCAAGTGCTTCCATAGTTGTGGAAATTTAAAACATTAAAAAAATATCAAATATTAAACATACTATTAAGAAATTGCATTAAAAAAAATTAAAACATTAATTAGAACAAAATTAATACAGTATATATTTACCCTTTGCCCTTCATCCCTACAGCCATTCCCCTCCATTGAAATTCTCTGCCTCAGAAGGCAGTGGAGGCCAATTCTCTGAATGCATTCAAGAGAGAGCGAGATAGAGCTCTTAAGGATAGCGGAGTCAGGGGGTATGGGGAGAAGGCAGGAATGGGGTACTGATTGAGAATGATCACATTGAATGGTGGTGCTGGCTTGAAGGGCCTACTCCTGCACCTATTGTCTATTGAAATGGATGGAGTTAGTTCTGAGGTTTAGAGGCAGATTTTCAAGCCAAACTGGACAGTTTAGTGTCCAGTTTACAGCATATCAGCTCTGCTGAGGGGTGGGATTTTCATATTCACACATGCTTTCTGACTTCTGAATTTGTGCACAACCAGGAGGCCAAATGCAGACATTTCTATGCAGAATTACTGAGTTTTTTAGCAGAAGATTGACAGAATGTTGAAAGGACTAAGTCATCCTTTGCTGGTGTTTTGACTGTGGTGGACAAGTAATTACCCCGTAAGACTAAGTATCTTGAGCAAAGCTATCTTCACATTGGTTGTGAGCCTCCGACCCATAATTGGCAATTAAAGAGCAAGCTTGTTTCTATGTGCCACTTGTCTTCAGAATATGCAATCACTGAGAGCAAGGTCACGGTTATCAGCTGGGAAACGCAGCCATTTGCTTGGAGCCAAACAGATTGCAGTGTGATTATGAGCAGGTAATATACCTTTGTGATGTTGGCTGAGAAATGGCTATTGTCCATGGAGAGCTCCCTGGTCTTATTTGAAGTAACATCTTGAGATTCTTCTGTATTCATTGGGAGGGCAGGCGCAATGTTGCTGTGGGGTTTTATTTCTGAAAAGGTGGCACTTGCTGTTCTGCAGTGCTCCTCTACCATGGGCTGTGAGCCTGGAGTCATGTAATTTCTTCTTTATGAGAGGGACTTGAACCCACAACTTCCGAGATGAGAAAGATGATGCTGGAGGATGGTGACTCTCTGCATGCTATCCCAGAGGATGATCTCTTATCATTTGATACTATTGCTCATCTCGTTTAAATCTCTTTTCTACTTGCATATCCAGCATTATTTCAAGTTGTTATTCTGTACTCTCTATCTCTCTCTTTGCTCAACTTATAGCACTTGAGTTTGGCTTGATTGTATTTATGTATAGTATTATTTGATTGGATAGCATACAGGCAAAGCTTTTCACTGTACCTTACCACCGGTGACAATAATAAACCTAATCTAGAGGTGAAAGTATTTCTGACTGAGTCGGTGTGAAGAAGGGTTCTGACCCAAAATGTCACCAATTCCTTTTCTTTAGAGATACTGCCTCACCTGCTGAGTTACTCCAGCATTTTGTGTCTGTCTTCTGACTGAGCCACGGCTGTTGGGATGCACCCATTATGCATTCCTATTGAGAATGTGGCTCGATTCACCTTGTGACTCAGTCAATGGGTAGGATTAGTCTCTATTGATTAAAACCTGATTGTGCAAGCTTAAACTATCCACATTTCTTGACAATTATCTTTTATCTTCCTCGTCTTGGCAAGTGTACAAAGAGGAAAG
The DNA here is from genome assembly GCF_053455715.1 of Rhinoraja longicauda. Lineage (NCBI taxonomy): Eukaryota > Metazoa > Chordata > Chondrichthyes > Rajiformes > Arhynchobatidae > Rhinoraja > Rhinoraja longicauda. Next base: position 27,347,960 of record NC_135959.1, on the reverse strand, counting down.
TTGGAAATTAAATACAAGTTTAAATGCTAATGTTGGATTTAATTTGATATTGGAGAATAAGTTAAGTACTCGGAGAATAAGTTAAGTCAAGTGCTATGATGCACAACTTAATCAGAATCTGAATCACAATAACCTTTATTGTCATCCAAAAAAAACCAAGTCTTTTGGACGAAATTCCGTTACCCACAGTCTAACAATAAGAGCAATAAAAATAAGCAATAACACACACAATCACAAACCGACACAAAACAAAAAAAAGAAACATCCATCACAGTGAGTCTCCTCCAGTCACCTCACTGTGATGGAAGGCCAGAATGTTTTTTCTCTTCCCCTGCCGTCTTCTCCCGCGGTCAGGCTGTTGAAGTCCGCAGTGGGCCGACCCAAGCCCCGCGATTCGGGGCGGGCGAGGACGCTGCCGCTGCCGGAGCTCCCGATGTCGGCCCCCACCCAGGGGCCTGCGAGCTTCCGATATCCACGCGGCCCGCGGCCGAAGCCTCCGGAGCCTCCGAAGACGAGTCGCAGCTGCTCTCGCAGCGCCACCATAGCCTCCGAAGGCAGCCAGCTCCGCAGATGGTATGCTATCTGCGAACCAGAGCCCAGGTGGTCCCAGGTGGAGGCCGCCAGCTCCAGGTGTTTGGCCCATGGTGGGCCGCAGCGGGAACTTAAATATTGTTTTGAGCCAATCTTGGTTTGCTCACTTGGAAATCAGAACAGGATAGTAAAAGCTGTGATGCAGAATGTGTAGGAAGGAACTGCAGATGCTGGTTTAAACCGAAGATAGAAGGGTCTCGACCCGAAACGTCACCCATTCCTTCTCTCCAGAGATGCTGCCGGTCCCACTGAGTTACTCCAGCTTTTTGTGTCTATCTGTGGAGTGTTGCTGATGTTTGTTGTTTCCTTGCTGTTATGTGGTGGATTTCAATGCATGCACACACACACAGAGCTCTGGAGTATCTGTGCTTCCGATACAACTGTGTGCGCATTCACGATAGGCCGCAAGAGAACTTATGGGAATGTGCCTTAACTCAATGGGGTAATCGCCCAGGGTGGCAGCCTAATATTCATGACCTCAGCTCCTGGGCAATTGCAAGTCCTCTCCACGGCCGACTAGGTTACAGGATAGCATTGGAGAATTCTTAAGAATGGCGCCTGAGCGACATGTGGATTGTGGTGTCTGACAGTGTTGATGAGTAATACTCTCGGAGTAATACTCCAAGTGTTGACGAGTAATACTCTTCTGAACAGTATGCAGTTTTTTCCATGAGTAAGCTGCTTAAGTAAAAGGCGCCTGTGGGATCTTCTTGCAGGAACTGGCTTGTCTGGGGTCCTATGATTTTGCAGCAATGTCATGTCATATTTAATTCGAAGACATTAAAAAAAAATCTAGTTCCATGTTTACTTAAAAGTTTCCACTTGCGAGCAAATGTATAGGTATTTTAACTTGATATGAACTGTTCTGACTAACATGAAACCTGTGTATCTCTGTTCTCTCTTCCAAACAAAACAGATATAATGTTTCTTCAAGGGACAGACGTGATATTTAAGGTGGCCCTCAGCCTGCTCAGCAGTCATGAAGCATTAATTCTGCAGTGCGACAGCTTTGAGACCATTGTCGAATTTGTGAAGTCCACCATTCCAAATCTGAGTCACTCACAGATGGAGAAGACTATTATCCAGGTAACAACGACATTAGTTAGCACTAAAAACAGAGACAGGATTCGCATTGATGTGACCTTCTGATGATTTACAGAGAGAGGATGCAGCAAGTCTGCAGAGAACCCTATAATCTCTGTGACTGTGATCCTAATTATCTGCACCCCCATCCTCAACTCCCCCACATGGAAAAAAAACTAATTAAAATAAACTTTTTTATCTTTGCACTTCCTGCATTTGATCTGTCACTGAAAATTAATTGCCAATCAATAGTGTTTAGATTAATTCTAAGGGCATTCTTTAAAACAGAAGGCATAGATAACATGCTGTAGGAAGGATGCTGTTTGAAATCGAAGATAAACACAAAATGCTGGAGTAACTCAGTGGGACAGGTGGCATTTCAGGATAGAAGGAATGGGTGACGTTTCGGGTCGAGACTCTTCTCCAGTCTGAAGAAGGGTCTCGACCAGAAACATCACCCATTCCTTCTATCCAGAGATGCTGCCTGCCCCGCTGAGTTACACCAGCATTTTGTGTCTAGCATAGATAATGTGTTCAGGATGGACATATGAAAATATAGCATTTTTGTGCATTTCAACTGGAATATATCCTTGTGAGATACTGGTTTTAAACTGAACACTCTTCCTGATACAGCATTTCTGCATTTTTATTACCCAAGTGCCTGCTTCTGATGTAATAAAGAAACTGTGGCCATAAATACAGTTGTGTGCTGTTCCATAAATCCCGCTGTTGCACACTGTAAGGCCATTAATAGTCAAGCATTACTCAAAGGGTGCAATAAAGGTAATGTTGCTTGCAATTTACAGACTCGTCTTGAAGTATTTGACCTCGATAAAGAAAGCGTCGAAGGTTTATGACACTGTTGATCACTTGAGTACTGCTGTTAGCACAGTTGTGTGCAACACAGTCGATATTTGTTCAGTATGGTTTATTGCTTGTTTAACACAGCATTATACAATATATTTATGTAGCACAGTTGTGCAGTGCTTCAGGGACTCTTCTCGCTGAACCTTGTTTAGTCTTCCATTCATGAGAAGTAGGCATAGCTTTCAAGGCCAGCATTCATTACCCATCTGGTCAAGGTATTCCCACACTGCCGTTGGGCAGGGCGTATTTAATTGTCAATCTATTTCCAAATTGAGATGTTTTATGATAAGCAGTTGGTGGTCCCAGGCACCTGCTGTTCTTGCCCTTCTTTCTGGTTGGAGTCATAGGTTTGGGAAGTGCTATGGGAATAGTCCAGATATGTCATTACAGTGCTTCTTGTACATGCTAAAGTTTGGGGTAGCTGATGAGATTCCATTTAGTTTGCTGACTTTATTCTTGATGAATTTATCTTCCTTAAATATTGTTGGAACTGCCTTCACCCAGGCAAGCGGACAGCTTTTATCCACAGTCCTGACTTGTGTACGGAAAGACTCAAGGAAGTCGGGAACTGAGTCGCATGCCATTGATTATCCGATCCCAAACTTATCTTGTGTGCTGAGGATTTATGTGGCCTTCATGGTAACCTCAGTAATGTTGGGGATCCATTGATATTCTTGCTGTTGAATTTCATGCATAGGTCATTGCGTGTCGGTGGTGGATGTGGTCTAGATATCAGTTCAGTTAGTTCAGTTTAATTTATTGCCATGAGTACCGAGCTTTTGTTGCATGCTGTCCAGTCAGCGGAAAGACTGATTACAAATGATTACAATTGAGCCATTTGCAGTGTGTAGATACATAAATGGAATAACATTTAGTGCAAGGTAAAGCCAGCAGCCAGATATCATGCAGTACAAATGTTATTTGTCATTTATCAATCCAAACATGAATATTAGGCCTGAACTGTTTCATTTGAGGAGTTGCAAATAGGATTGAACATTGTTCATTCGTAAGTGAAAATCCCTTTCTCTGACCTTATGATGGAAGCATGTGTCTAAGTCAAGGACTGTTAAAAGTACAACTGTAGTTAGACACAAAAAGCTGGAGTAACTCAGTGGGTCGGGCAGCATCTCTGAAGAAAAGGTGACCTTTCGGGTCGAGATCCTTCTTCAAACATCACCTATTCCTATTCTCCAGAGATGCTGCTTGACCCACTGAGTTACTCCAGCTTTTTGTGTGTATCTTTGGTGTAAACCATCATCTGCAGTTCCTTCCTACACAAAGGTACAACTGTGATGGTGATCCTCCCCTGTTATAGCCAGTCATATCTTGTCACGTCGGTCTGCAGAAGCGCCTCGCCCATTTTGCTGTTGCACCACCTCTTGCATTTCCTTCCCAACATTTTCTGGCTACATCATTTCCACCAAAGTTCTTAACAAAGGTTATTTAAAATGTTTCTTCCACCTCTACTTTGGAACAATAGATGCGTTGATCCAACAATACTTTCATTTAGAAATGATTGTCTTTATTTAATGTTCCCTCCCTGACCCTAGCCTACCCCATTTCTAACTCCTTCATAATCCTCTGACTTAGGCCACTGGTGTGTCCCTGATTTTTTTTAAATTAACCACTTCACCATTGATGGCCATGCCTACTGAGAACAAGATTCTCACTATAAATTCTTTTCATCTCTCTACCCCTTTCCCCTTTAAGGCACAGCCAAAAGCCTACTGTCTTGCTCAAGCTTGATTGAAGGCTGGATTTTATGTTGAGGCCACAAATTGCATCATTACCAGATTCCTGAGTCGTAGGACTTCTAGGTCTAAGTTCTAGTAATTCAATTGCATTCACATTTCGAAACCAGTAATCTCGAAACTGACACGGAAGCTGGAGATGAACTATTGTTTATGTGAGGGCGATTCCTGAACAGAGTGAACTATCCAGGTATATTTAAGGCCAGAGGAGCTACGGTTTGTGTCAGGCTAATATCAGACGATACTATGAAGTTGTTATTGCTCTTTCAGCCATTAATATAATTTTGTCATTGGTGGAACACGGAACTTATCACAAATTCATGTTTCGCAATAACTTTTATTTAAATATTGCTGCCAAGGCCACAGTTCAGTTTCAGTCATAAAACAAAACAGCAAATGAAATCTTCAAACCGTGATGACTTTAAAAAAAAAAAGAGATAGTATTGGTAACAGCTTTTGGTGAAATCATTTTCCGGTTGCATTGCAGGTCTGTGAGATGGATATCTCCAAACAGCTCCATGCATACGAGGTGGAATACCATGTTCTTCAAGACGAGATGGTGGAGGGTGCGTCGCCGTGTGATGATGGGGATCGCTTGGAGAAGCTGGAGAGAGCAAACATTCAGCTCAAGAGACAGAACATGGAGTTACTGGAGAAACTCCAGGTAACAGCAGGGGCATTTGTAATTTAATTGAGCTTGATGCTAGTAAGTCATGGTGCAAAAGTCCTAGGTAATGCTTTCAAATTGGCTGATTTCCATTTTTTTTTTAACAAGCAAAATTAATACCATGCTGATGACATGTGGTGACCATTACTGTCTACCTTGAAGCTCTCCACAGTTCCCTATTAATCTGTCATGTTATATGTTCTGTAATTCAGACTAATCTCTTAGATATGATGCTGTTCTTCTTTTCTGCCAGTATGAAGGAAAGAAAATTAGTTAATCAATCAATTCATTCATTCATTTGCATGTAACTAATGCTTTTATGTTCGCGGGAATCCCAAAGGTCTCAGTGACTGGTCTTGTGACATGCAGTATAATGTGGATAAATGTGAGGTTATCCACTTTGGTGGCAAGAACAGGAAAGCAGACTATTATCTGAATGGTGGCCGATTAGGAGAAGGGGAGATGCAACGAGACCTGGGTGTTGTGGTACACCAGTCATTGAAAGTAGGCATGCAGGTGCAGCAGGCAGTGAAGAAAGCGAATGGTATGTTGGCATTCATAGCGAGGGGATTTGAGTATAGGAGCAGGGAGGTTCTGCTGCAGTTGTACAGGGCATTGGTGAGACCACACCTGGAGTATTGCATACAGTTTTGGTCTCCTAATCTGAGGAAAGACATTCTTGCCATAGAGGGAGTACAGAGAAGGTTCACCAGATTGATTCCTGGGATGGCAGGACTTTCATATGAAGAAAGACTGGATAGACTCGGCTTATACTCGCTGGAATTTAGAAGATTGAGGGGGGATCTTATAGAAACTTACAAAATTCTTAAGGGGTTGGACAGGCTAGATGCAGGAAGATTGTTCCCGATGTTGGGGAAGTCCAGAACAAGGGGTCACAGTTTAAGGATAAGGGGGAAGTCTTTTACGACCGAGATGAGAAAGTTTTTTTTCACACAGAGTGGTGAATCTGTGGAATTCTCTGCCACAGAAGGTAGTTGAGGCCAGTTCATTGGCTATATTTAAGAGGGAGTTAGATGTGGCCCTTGTGGCTAAAGGGATCAGGGGGTATGGAGAGAAGGCAGGTACGGGATACTGAGTTGGATGATCAGCCATGATCATATTGAATGGCGGTGCAGGCTCGAAGGGCCGAATGGCCTACTCCTGCACCTATTTTCTATGTTTCTATGTTTCTATGTACTGTTTTGGCAAATGCATCAACTTGCATTTGGCAAGATACCATAAAATAGCAATCAACAGCTCTTGAGTTTACTTATTGACAATGGCACAGGGTATGGTTTGCCCATGGATCCTTAATCTCCTGAGATAAGTACTGATGACGCTGCCCCCCTGTGGTACAACACTGTGGTGACAGCCGAGATCACATGCCGAAGATGTGGAATAGGATTGAGTGTTCTTCTTCCCGGAGGCAATGTTGCTGTTCAGTCGTAGCTCAAAATGCCCCTGGGGGCAATCATAGCTCAGGATGGAAACTAGTGTTGGCTGCAAAAGCAAAGGTAGAAACATGCAGGCTAATCTTTCGAGTTGACATCCATTGCAACCTCAAATGGCTAGAACGTCAGAGGTGATCCTCCATTTGGTGGCCATGGACAAAATGCATCCACCAGCAAGACAGGATATTATCTTCCATCTGAGGAGAAGAGTTCACTCCAGTGGCATTAAAATGCAAAGACAATTAGGTGACTTATGTCTCTACTTTGGGACAAATTGAAATGAATCTCTCACACATCAACTTGCCATTATAATAATTCCACCGATGGGAGATTTATTGTCTGAACTTAAGGAAGTAGTGATCTTGAGGGATAGAAATCAGTGGTTGCCAGCTGACCTGCTCTCTATGTAAAGGAGGATCCACAGCCATCATCCTTTACTCATATCAGTCTTCCTGTCAATGCCTTCCTGACAGCAGGACGTTCAGCTGGACAGACTCCCAGAATGTGAAATGGAAGCCCCTTTTGGGACCCTCTCACAGCAATTGGCTCTTAACCATCTTTTGAAACTGCCAAGCAAGTGCTCGGTTTTGGAGAAAATAGAAGTGGGCAATCAATGCCTAGTCTTGCTCAGGAATGCACATATCCTGTGAATGAATTAATGAAGTGACTATTTCCAAGCTGTTTGGAACTCGGTGTGTGCTACTGGAGAACCTGCAAAGCTCCCTGATGGAGCTTTGTGAGCTGCAAGTTGATCACCGCCTGGTTGAAAGAGGCCCTTCGACCCATCAAATCCATACCGATCGTCCATTCACGTTAGTTCTACGTTATCCCACTTTCGCATCTGCTCTGTACACCCCAGGGGCAACCCTTGTAAAGCGTCTTTGAGTGTTTGAAAAGCACTATATAAATGTAATGCATTATTATTATTATTATTAATAGTGGCCATTTAACCTACAAACTGGCGCATGTTTGTGATCTGAAAGGAAACCGAAGAACCCAGAGGAAACCCATGTGGTCACAGGGAGAATGTGCAAAATCCACACTGACAGTGCTGAGTTCAGGATCAAACCCAGGATTTTGTTGCTGTGAGGTGGCAGCTCGACCAGCTGCGCCACTGTGCTGTCCTTTGATTATGAGGTTGTGGGTGTAGGAGTAGAGAGTAAACTTGTGACAGGATCCTCTTTCTTGGTTACCATTCAGTGACAAGCGGTTTAAGATAACAATGGATCTGTGGAAATTTGCTGAAGACTGAGTGTTATTCCCACCCCGACCAAGGTCGAAAAACTTTCAGTGGAACTCACGGTGGAATAGCAAGTGGAACGAAGCAGAGATGCCGAGAGGGATCCTGAGGTAGCTAGGCATCAGGGGGTTGGGCAGGGGGAGAAAACAGTAGATTTATAGGAGAGGGTGGGAATTGGGGGACAGGAGCACGAACAATGAGGGATTTGCCAACCACTGTTAAATGGACTACTGATGTTCTGCCTCATTCCTTAAACACTTTCTGACTTCCTTCCACAGGCCACACGCTTTAAGATACAGAACCTGGAGTCCAGCATTGAGAGCATTCTGAGCCGCGAGAATAAAATGAAGCTCCAGATCCGTTCGATGGAGCAGGAGAAGCAGGCCCACCTAAAGACGATAGAACACATGCGCAAGTACTTGCCCCCGGATGTCCTCTCTGATGGGGACCACCAGCCCAGGAAGAACTCTGGGATTTTCATGTCAAGAAAGTCAGAATCGGTGGATGAAGAGGCGGACAGTTGCAGAGTCAAAATAGGAAATAATAAGCCATGAGGAAGGGAATGCAACAAGTAGAATCCCTGTAGCCATCATCAGGAGGGAAGTGTACGCTCTACCAGGCCTTTGAGTCGCTGCTTCACTTGGCACGTGGCTCAGAAGATGTAATCAAAGGCCTTTGTAAAGACTGGGGAATGTAGAAAGCTTGGTATCCAAAGTCCCCTTTTGCAACAAAAAAAAAGCAAAATAACTTTAAAACTCCCATTGTCGGACCACTCGATGTTTTTTTGCAAGGAAAGCATTACAGTGGGACACTGAAAAATGTAACCCCGCGGCGACTGCAGCTGCCGTGGTATAGATGTTCTCTGGTCCTGAAGCAGGGATCGAGATGCTTGATCCTAAGACGAAAGGACAGGGTGGTGTTTCTGTGACGACTATTCTTTTCCTGCCGTATTTAGTCACTGGGATGAGGGGGTGCAAGTCAACTCTTAGAGAAATCATGTTGGGGAGAAATTAATGCATTTCCCCTGCAAAGAAACTGAGTGCTTTTCATCTGATCTGCAGTGGATACAAATAATCGGAACAATTAACTTCTTCACGACTTCAAATGGTTGGCAGCTGTCAAAGAATAGTGAGGGAGCACAGTTTAATCAGCTCCTCCTTGAATGCCAGAACTTGAACAAGTGCCAAATCCCACTGCTTTCACATCAGTTGATGCTTCAGACTGCCATTAAATTGGAATCACTTCCTGAAGCCACATACCAGCTAAAGTCTGAAGAAGGACACTATTAAGCAAGGAAGTAAACACAAAAATCGGAACTGCGCTTTCATCCAACCAATACTGTTTCATTCAACCAATGAGTTCTACAGTGTTTAATCCTCCACTGTTTGTGTTTGTTATAAATATAACCAAATCATATAAAATATCTATACACTATGTAACGGTGCAGTTTATGTAAAACAAAGTCTATTTTCTCCTTAACAGTGTCTGATGGTGTTTGAAACATCTTCCAACAAGCCAACTTAATGAAATTCAAATAAAAAGAGGAAAATAACTTTAAACGGCTGGTTCATTGAATTAAGTGACACAGAATTGCTTATGTTTTGGTCTAGTAAGTAACAAAACACAATGAATAATCATGCATTGTGCCACGTGTGTTTTCACTAATCCAAGGCACGGTGAAGTACAAACAATACATTGGGGCCAAGTTTCATGTGTAATCTCATAGTGTATGGCTTGTCATTTTTAACCAGTATCTCCCGTTAGGGACAGATTGCCCTCAAGTGGAGGTAAGGGGATGGGCACCACAGCACTGACATTATGCAATTGAAAATGGACCCCGAGGGTGAAGATCACGATGGCCTGGTGGACTGATGGCCCAATCTAATAGGAGGCTTGCTTTGCAGAAAGATGACCTCTGAATCAGGAAGGAAGAAAGTGGCATTGTCAGTGGTGCAGTTCTTGACACTGTCATCAGGAAGGAAGAAAGTGGCATTGTCAGTGGTGCAGTTCTTGACACTGTCCCAGCCAGGCAAGAGTACAGCTTCACCTTCCACGTACTTGCGGCAAAAAAATCAAAAGAGTGGCCAATCCTGAGTTGCTGCAGATCATTCAGGTCCATGCAACATCTTCTGAATATTTTCATTCCTTTTTCAGTCTGGTCAACCTTTCCCTAAACATTGGCTGTACATGCGATACCAAATTAAGTTCACTATATTAAATGAAAGTTGTTATTTTTCTATAACTGTTGGAGATAAGTAATATTTGTGCCTAATAATTATTCAAAATCAATCCATTCTCCAACAAAAAATTGACCTGAAAATCTTGTGATGTAATGAAAATGAAGGAAACCAATATTTCAAAGCGATGGGCCGGATTGCCCGCTCCTACTTTTTCTTATGTTCCTATTCCACTGCAATTAAGAAGAGTTTTCTGCACTGCTTATAATTACCATTAAATTAGTTCATTCAAATTTTTAACTTGTATATAGGCTGTAGTTGAATTGGCCTTTATTGGCTGGACCACTTGTGGCTCAATTTCTGATGTGATGACTGGGTGAATGCAAGGGGGGAGTGTAACTCAGCAAGCCTGATTCACAAGAGTCCAAGTTTCCTATCAATGTACATAATTCATGCTGATCTCTTATGTCCACTGTTCTGGTCGAGGTTGTTAAATGAGATTACCTGCAGGTACCTAGAAAAAATGATGCGGAATGTCTCCAACTTTAGGGCAGCACATTGGCATAGCACGTCGAGCTGCTGCCTCACAGTGCCAGAGACCCAGGTTCACTCATGATCTTTGGTGCTGAAAGTGTGGAGTTAGCATTTTCTCCCTATGCCCACATGGGTTTCCACTGGGTGCTGTGATTTCCTCCCACATCCAAAGACTTGCAGGTACATTGGCCTCTGGAGATTGCCTCAAGTGAGCAGGGAGCAGATGTGAAAGCGGGATAACATAGAACTAGCATGACCAGGTGATTGATGGTCGTCGTGGACTCTGTGGCCTGATGGACCTGTATCTCTAAATTAAACATTTAGGAAACATGTTGGAATCCAGGATTCCCAAAGAAGAATTATGATAGAGAAATTAAAACGGGCAGCACGGTGGCGCAGCGGTAGAGTTGCTGCCTTACAGTGAATGCAGCGTCTGAGACAGGTTCGATCCTGACTACGGGCGCCGTCTGTACGGAGTTTGTACGTCCTCCCCGTGACCTGCGTGGGTTTTCTCTGAGATCTTCGGTTTCCTCCCACACTCCAAAGACGTACAGGTATGTAGGTTAATTGACTGGGTAAAATGTAACTATTGTCCCTAGTGTGTGTAGGATAGCGTTAATGTGCGGGGATCGCTGGGCGGCGCGGACTCGGTGGGCCGAAGGGCCTGTTTCCGTGCTGTACCTCTAAATCTAAATCTAGAAGCCTTTATTTTTCTGACAATGACACTGATTGCTAATTAAGTTGGGCTTCATCACTGTGATGAATTGTGTTTGGGAGTTAGAGATTCCCTTGCTTGTTTATGTCGCAATTATTAACCACAAAATGATAGGTTTTGATGTATTCATTAAATAATTCCTGATGGATAAACTGTGCCTCTTCCTACCATTCCCACTATTGTGGATGCTTGAGTGCTCTTTTTACAGTATTTAATAAGTTTTTTGAATCAGTTATATTATTCTCTCAAAATCTGTCACATTTTCTGCTCTGACAGCGTTTGTTCATGTCCCACCTTCCAGTGCCGAAATACTATCTGCTGCTATGCCTGCAATTCCATGTCAGTGGAATTCTTTATTTCAATTAAAAATTTCTATTGATTTTTGTTATTGCAAGCTGTACCACAAAACTTAACAGCTGCGATATTACGGAGGCAAATTTACTGATTCCATGAGGGCTCTTGGCGTAAGCCTTCACATAAAAGTAAATCAAATATAATGGAAATGTGATCCATTGCACTAAGCAACCCTGGTTATCGGTTGCCAAAGAACTTAACTAACAGTGGAGATTTGACACATGCTTCTAATTATGTGGCACATCATTATATACATCATATGGTCACTGGCTCCTAGTCATAATGCTAATTTTTGCTTTAAACAGATTGCAATGCATCGGCACTCGGGTTGCAATGCATCGGAGTTACATAATTAAGAAGTTCATTCTATTTGCAAAGGCTCTTAGACTAGATTTATCTATTTCTTGGATGATTGAATTCCTTTTTGCTAGCAGAAGCAAAAAAAAGCAATACCAACCTTTCAATGTCTTTTCAAACAGTGCATTTTCCGTAACTAGAGTAGTCATATTTTCTTATCGCACAGAATGAGGCCATTAGGCCCATTGAAATTCTGCCAGCTCTCAGGGCTTGCTGCTCATTCCCATTCCCTCGCTAATATTCATGTAACCCGCTGCCTATCACATGCCCATGATCTCATCCCATTCTGCTAGCACCCACATACACTTCAGTCCATGTACAGTAGCTAGTTATCCTTTAGCTGGTTTCTGCAATGTGAGAGCAAATCAGAGCACCCTGGGGAAAACCCATGTAGTTATAGGGAGAATGTGCAAACTCCACAAAGCTAGCAGCAGAGCTCAAGATTTTATCCAGGTCATTGGGGTAGTGAGGAAGCAATACTACTAGTTGAGCAGCCCTTATCAAATGAGAAAACATCATCCATCCAGCAATCCCACATTTGCTATTGCATGTAAGATTTTTGAACAATATTGAAGAACTCAGAAAAAAGATCTTCCAAAAACGGAGACAAAGAGGGAACCCGGCGGGGGAGGGGGGATTACTGCCACGTGGCTGCTACCACAGTGGCAGGAAGAAGATAGGACTATTTGGTAAACTTTAGGATGCCTGTGACTAATGGTGTTCCTCAAAGATTGATGTTGGGACCTTTGCTGTTTGGAAGGTAGTGTTAGTCTTACGCTGCAAAGAGATAGTGATGTGTTAGTCAGGTTCTGTTCCAGTTCTTGACCTCAGATGTCACCTTACACCTTTTATCTCCACGGATGCTGCTTGACCTGCTGAGTTCTTTCTGCTTTCTGTTTTTGTTCAATTCCAGGTTCCAGCACCTGCAGTATTTTTTGTTTGCTCGTACTCAAAACTCCATTTGAAGAAGTGCTTTATAATTATGTGTTAGAACTCCTGTCCTTTTAGACTTTACACTAAAGAGAAATTAGCCCTCGGTCATTTCTGATGTATACACGACAGTGCGTTGTTTCCAAAATTTTCCATTTCCAAAATTGGTTCCATTCACTTCATAGAGTCATTGAGTCACACGGTACAGAAATAGGCCTTTTGGTCCACCATATGCATGCGGCCATCAAACACCCATGAATCTAAATCAATGAAATGAATTTCTGCTGCAGTAACTCTCAATAGATTAATAAAAAACATCCCATGCATCTTGTAAACATTTTCAGCTTGTCTGTCAACTTTGAAGCTCAGTAGTCATACATCTTTCCTTTCCCATCCTATCCCAACCAACAGATTTCTTTATTCCCGTCCTCTCTTAAAAATGCTATTTAGTTTGTGTTGTCTATTCTCAATTTAACGTGCTTTGGCCAAGGTAATGTTGTGAGGGAGGGAGCTGTGGTCATTGTTGGATTTGGATGATGTACTGTACTTATTTATGTATAGCAAGTTGTTGGATATAATTACCTGTCCACTGATATAGCTTTGCTTACTTACAAAGTGATTCATCCATTTTAAGAATTGTGTTAGCTGTAGTCTGAAATAAAGAGTTATTTACAAACTCACTGGGTGGTTTAGACGAAGGAACACATGAACACTTACTCCAAACTATAATCTGGAAATTATTGGTTTCAAACCTATGCAGATTTATTGCTGCAACACATTTTAATCCTTTCCAGATCCTGTGTGGAGAAAGAATAAGAAAACACATGGCAGTAGAAATTTGAGTTCCACTCTCGGTGTGAAACGTGCAATGTAATTATGATATGTATGTTGAACTCTGCTTCTGAAACTATTTTTAGAGGTGGAGTCCAATATGATTAGCTGACATTGGTTTGCCACCTGAACCTCGTCAGCCGACTCTGTATAAGACCCAGGCAACCTAGAAAGATGGAAGGGAGGGAGGGAAGGGAGGGAAGGGAGGGAAGGGAGGGAAAGGAGGGAAAGGAGGGAAAGGAGGGAAAGGAGGGAGGGAAGGGAGGGAAAGGAGGGAGGGAAGGAGGGAAGGGAGGGAAGGGAGGGAGGGAAGGGAGGGGAGGGAGGGCGGGGAGGGAGGGCGGAGGGGGGGAGGGGAGGGAGGGCGGAGGGGGGGAGGGGAGGGAGGGCGGAGGGGGGGAGGGGAGGGAGGGCGGAGGGGGGGAGGGGAGGGAGGGCGGAGGGGGGGAGGGGAGGGAGGGCGGAGGGGGGGAGGGGAGGGAGGGCGGAGGGGGGGAGGGAGGGGAGAGAGAGAGAGAGAGAGAGAGAGAGAGACGTTGTGTTCCCTAATCGCAGGTTCGAGGAAGACTAGGATAGGGACAAACTTGAGACCATCAGCACCAGTGACCATGGACAACGAGGGACTGCACCCAGTGTTGCAGTACAATTTTTTTTTGGTGCCAGAGCTGTCACTGGTTCCAGAGCGGCCGCTGTTAAATTCCCCGCTGTTTATTTTGGCTTTTTTTAACAGAGGTGCCGGGGCGGCGCTCCGGTGACCTCCGGCAGCACTGGGCCCCTGACTGACTGCACCCGCACACATAGGCAAAGACTGAGCCGCCAGGATTATCCAGAGACCACCAGCTCCTCCTCTTCAGGCCCCAAAGAAAGCTGAGCCACCAAAATAAAGGGTGAACTGGAGGGAGAAGCCTGAGATCACCACGTCTTCACCTTCAAGACCAGAACCGAGATGCCGGGACAAACCTGAAAGTGCCAGTGCCACTGCTCATGGTGCGCTGATGGCAAGTCACAACGCTCCCACATGCATACAAGAGAAAACAGAAGGCTGATAGGGTTAGAAGTAGATTGGAAGGAAGCTCATGTGTCGCAGACTATTCAAGATAATTGGCTGGTTTATGTGCTGTAAATTAGATGCAATTCTTTTTGACATTTTGCATTTCTTTTAACAAAGGGCACATTTCAAAATTAAATAGTGCCAAAGGACATGTCTATGTACGTTTATCTATTACAAAGAGATTCTAAAATACAATAGCTCTATGTGAAAGTGCTTGGGTCCCTCTGCTTATATTGATCTTGCAAACACTTATTATTCCATGACTTAAAACATTCAAGAGCAAACAACCACCAAGTTAACAACGCTCAAGCATCCAGCTGAGCGATGCTTTGCAGAGGCTGCTTTGTTATAGCATCCTTGGTCCTACGATCCACACAATCTTTAATAGACACAAAAATGCTGGAGTAACTCAACGGGACAGGCAGCATCTCTGGAGAGAAGGAATGGGTAATGTTTCGGGTCGAGACCCATCTTTAGACGGTCGTTGTCCATCTTTGTCCATCCTTTCCCCTTCTTTGACCATCAGTCTAAAGTTGGGTCTCGACCCGAAACACCACCTATTCCTTCTCTCCAGAAATGCTGCCTGGCCCGCTGAGTTACTCCAGCATTTTGTGTCAATCTTCGATGTAAAGCAGCATCTGCAATTCTTTCCTACACACGATCCTTAAGATGTACATCCGATCACGCTGCATACTATGGTGGCAGGAATCTGTGGCAAAGCTGCACCCTCTCCACTGCTGTGCTCTGCTGCATTGAGCATTTGGTGTGAAAACCCTTCCTTGACTGGTCTAGCGCCAATGAATTACCCACAGCTCAATGTGGAGAAGATGACGATGGATGGGCTGGGATGGGAGCACACATTGCTGAGCCACTGCCGGAGCTCTCGATGTCAGCCCCCACCCAGGGGCCTGTGAGCTTCCAATATCCACGTGGCCCGCGGCCCGCGGCCGAAGCCTCCGAAGGCGAGTCGCAGCCGCACTCGCAGCGCCACCACAGCCTCCGAAGGCAGCCAGCTCTGCTGGTGATGAGTAGTGCCCGCAGGCTCTGCGAACCAGAGCCCCAGGTGGTCCCAGCTGGAGGCCGCCATCTCCAGGTGTTTGGCCGATGGTAGGCCGCAGCGGGAACGGAGACACCACCCAGTAAATAAAGGTTGCGTCTCCGTTCAGAAGATACAATTTTTCAGTTCACCCCCCCCCCCCCCCCTACACATAGTACACAAACACAAAAAACACTACATCACATCTAAACACTACAATTAAGACAAAAAAACACCAAAAACACAAAAGACAAACGGACTGCAGGTGAGTCGCAGCTGCTGCGCAGGCCGCCACTTCACCTTGCACTATACGTTATTCCCTTATCATATATCTATACACTGTAAATGGATCGATTGTAATCATGTATTGTCTTTCTGCTGACTGGTTAGCACACAACAAAAGCTTTTCACTGTACCTCGGTACACGTGACAACAAACTATACTGAACTGAACCATTATAATCTTGCATTATTCTGCAATTTTGCATACACCATTGCATGTATTGCTGTATTTATCATTAATGTATGTATACTGTTCATTCTGTGATTTATGCGGACTAGAAATTTCATTGCACCATGTTGGGTTATGATAATAATCCAAGCTAATTAAGATATCTGCCCAAATATGTTCTCTTACAAGTGTTCATATGTTTATCCATCATTAGAGTCAGAACATCATGGAATTATACTGAATTGAGGCAGGCCCTGTGATCCACCAAGTCTGTGCCTGTCCACACCAATTCCACTAATCCCATTTTATTCTTCCAACATCTCCATTGACTCCAACTGGATTCTACCATCACCTTCACACTCAAGGCAAGTTGCAGTGGTCAACTAAGCTACCAATCCACATATCATTAGGACGTGGGATGGAATTATGTACAACTTTAGGGCTGAGGATTGATCGAGACTTTTATTAGAACTGAGGACTGATTAGGACTGAAATTTAGGACTGAGATAAGAAAAAATCTTTTTCACCCAGAGAGTTGTGAACCTGTGGAATTCTCTGCCGCAGAAGGCAGTGGAGGCCAATTCACTGGATGTTTGTGCAACGGTAGTGCAGCGGTAGAGTTGCTGCTTTACAGCGAATGCAACGCCGGAGACTCAGGTTCGATCCTGACTACGGGTGCTGTACTGTAAGGAGTTTGTACGTTCTCCCCGTGACCTGCGTGGGTTTTCTCCGAGATCTTCGGTTTCCTCCCACACTCCAAAGACGTACAGGTATCTAGGTTAATTGGCTGGGTGAATGTAAAAATTGTCCCTAGTGTGTGTAGGATAGTGTTAATAGTGTTAGTGTGCGGGGATCGCTGGGCGGCGCGGACTTGGTGGGCCGAAAAGGCCTGTTTCCGCGCTGTATATATATGATATGATGATATGATATGATATGATAAAATATTGGGAACACTCTGTAGGTCAGGGTGCATCTGCAAAGCAAGAGAAAAATGAATGTTTCATGAGAATTGGGAATTTGAAATAAGCACGTATTTAAATGCAGAGCAATGTGATGGGAGACAAGGGAACAAAAGAAAAAGATTCTGAGCAAGCAATAGGTTACATGATAAAAGGGATGTCAGGCCAAGGTGAAATGGGGTGGTAAAGAGGACTACTTTATCTTTCACCTCCCATGACATCTGATCCTCATACATGTCACACCACATCTTATATTATCTTCCTCACTTTCTTTTCTGCTTTAATATTTAATAAGTATTCAATGAACCTTTACCCATCAAGATTTTTACCTTTATTTATTACATTGTTTAATTGTTATTGATTTATTTTTGTACATTCATTAGATTTTGGGCACCTATTTAAGTCTTTCCATTAATCATCTTTTGATTATTTGTTCCCCTCTTAAGAGTGTTGACATGGGAGTTTTGAGCAGTCACTAACGATGCCAATTTTACCTTGTTGAACAATGTTCTCATTCCATGAGCATGCCCTGAGGGCACCACACTAATACTCACTCACAAGTACTCTATTTGTCTTCACATCTCGCTGCACCATTCCTGGCACACAGTGATTACTTTCAGGGGTGGTAGAGTAGTAGGGTGGTAGAGTGCCACAGCTCATAGAGCTGTTGCTTCATGGCTCCAGTGACTCGAGTTCAATCCTGACCTCTACTTCTGCGAGTGCAGTGTTTGCAAGCTCAGTTAGGTTAGTTCACAGCATGAAAACAGGCACTTCAGCACACACCGACCATCGATCACCCATTTACACTAGTTCTGTGTTATCCCACTTTCTCATCCCAACACACTAGGGATAATTTACAGAGGCCAATTAACCTACAAGCCTGCATGTCTTTAAAATGTGGGAGGAAACCGAAACACCTGGAGGAAACCCACATGGTCACAGTGAAAATGTGCAAACTCCACACAGACAGCATCCGAGGTCAGCATTGAACCCAGATCCCTGGTGCTGTAAGGTAGCAGCTCTAGCAGTTGTGCCACTGTCTCACCCTAAATTCTTCCTGTTATTTTGTGGCTTTCCCCTGAACGCTCTGGTTTCCTTCCACATCCCAAAGGCATGAAGTTTGGTAGATTAACTGGCTATAAATTGTCCTTAGTAAAAAAGTAGGTAGTTGAGGAGAATCCAGGGAGAATAAAATGGGATTAGCCTAGGATTAGATTAAATGGACACTTAATGATTAGTATGGACTCAATGGGCTGAATGGCCTGTTGTCACACAGTGTGGTTCTGTGTGTAAGAATTTCCAGCTTTCTACTCCATCTTATCTTATCCCCTTTATTGCTAGCATGCTTACTGCCCCCTGATATCTTCCCGTGTATTCTACCTTGTAGGTTCAACAAGTTAATTCTTCATTCATTACTTGCAGAATCAAAATAAAATGTCGCCTAACAATTCCCTGCACAACCTTGTCAGCATAGAGAAACAGGTAACAATATTGTGCTGAGCACTATTCCAAATTAGATGTTAAATGATTAATACATGAGTTGTGATCTCTCGGCAAATGAATAAGTAAATAACTGCTTAATGAGACACTGACTCCAAGTGTGCCTCTCTGTAAATCATTAATTACTCTCAGTCCATTTATTTCCGGTCGACCCTCTTAGTTTAGCATTACGGCCATATGTTAATCCTCGATTTAGTTTTCATTGGGTTCCTGTTTGGACATCCTTTGAGTCCATAATGCAATCCTCCATTTCTCTTCAGTACTGAGCTACTTAAAGTCCACCTTTAGGTGACTTCAAGTGTCTGGATTTGGATTTGGATTCGATCCTGTCCTATCCTTTTAGACTTCCCACAAACAGACCCGCAGATTCTCAGACTGTGAGTCGGTCACACCTATTTTATCCACCCAGATCATGAAATGGAATGGAACATTTTATTGTCACATGTGACAAGGCCCAGAGAAATTCTTTGCTAGCATACTCAAGGTATACAAATAGCGGCCACTTAGGACATGACAAAGTTACAAAGTTCGCCGGCTCCATTGTTCTCCCCCCACTCCCCCACAGAGGTCCTCCCACGACGGGTCCTCCATGGTCCATTGTTTTCCCCCACAAACCCCTCCCTCCCCATTGTCCTTCCCCCTGCCTCACGACGCCCCCCCCCTCTCGCTCTCATCGACTGCCGACCGCAGGTCGACCCGCGAGGCTTCTCCACCGCCGAGGCCCCATCGCCACGAGGCTTCACCACCGCCGCTGAGGCCTCACCGCTGCTTCACTGCTGCCGAGGCCCCACAGCTGCCAGGCTTCACCGCCGCCGAGGCTCCGCCCCTGCCGAGGCCCCACCTCTGCATGGTTTCACCGCTGCTGAGGCCCCACCACTTCATGGTTTCACCGCTGCCGAGGCCCCACTGTCGTGAGGCTTCAGCGCTGCTTTACCGCTTCACTGCCGCCGAGGCCCCACCATTGCCGAGGCTCCACTTCACATGTCCATCTCGTCCGTCGGTCGGTGCCATCATGCAGGCAGAGCAGGCTTACCTTGTCCATCCCAAATTCTCTCTCAGTGGGGAGAGAGGGGGAGGAAGGAGGGAGTGCAACCTGCCTTCCAGTCCACATACAGGCTCCATCCGAAAATAAAAGTGAGTGGGCCTTGCAATTCAAGTCACTTAAAATACCCAAAATGTTGGATATCTGATGGGATGCGAACTTTGGGTTATTTAGGTTATCTGGTACTTGAGTAATATAATTTAGTTGAGTTCTCTAATTATGTAGTTTATTGTGGCTGTTAATTTACTTCTGATTCTTAGTAATCCAATTTATTTTTAAAGGCCTTTTATGTTCTACATTGTAACGTGCTGATATAAATAGGATGTGCTTATGCTATTTACCCTCACCTTAGGGTGAAACTTCAATGATTGCTTTGTGGGTTCATGGTACAAGTGCTTGCAAATGTCAGATTAACAAGACAAATACCACAACACCAAAGACATAAACTGTTGTAACAAAATCCATTCTCGACTGTTACTCGTTGTTTTCAGTTATAAAGTTGAAAAGTTATGCGAATGGCTTTTTTTGCAAACTGACATTGCATTTTTTGGTTGAAATACCTTTGTTATTGCAGGGTAAACACTATCTAAGTATGTTAAGGTTCTTTTGTTCTGAAATTTGATTTCCTTTGAATAGGAGGATACATCCAGCAATGTGGACACAAAATGCTGGAGTAACTCAACGGGTCAAGCAGCATCTTGGGAGAGAAGGAATGGGTGACGTTTCGGGTCGAGACCCTTCTTCAGACTGGTTAGGGATAAAGGAAACGAGAGATATAGATGGTGATGTGGAGAGATAAAGACCAATGAATGAAAGATATGCAAAAAAGTAACAATAAAGGAAACAGGCCATTGTAAGCTGTTTGTAGGGTGAAAATGAGAAGCTAGTGTGACTTGGGTAGGGGAGGGATAGAGAGAGAGGGAATGCCAGGGCTACCTGAAAGTGAGAGAAATCAATATTCATACCACTGGGCAGTAAGCTGCCCAAGCGAAATATGAGATGCTGTTCCTCCAATTTGTGTTTAGCTTCACTCTGACAATAGAGACCGAGGACAGAAAGGTCTGTGTGGGAATGGGAAGGAGAATTAAAGTGTCCAGCAACCGGGAGATCAGGTTGGTTCACATGGGCTGAGCGAAGGTCTTTCATGAAATGATCGCCCAGTCTGCGTTTGGTCTCGCCAATGTATAAGAGTCCACATCTTGAACAACGGACACAGTAAATTCTCATTTTCACCCTACAAACAGCTTACAAAGGCCTGTTTCCTTTATCGTTACTTTTTTGCATATCTTTCATTCATTGGTCTTTATCTCTCCACATCACCATCTATATCTCTCATTTCCTTTATCCCTAACCAGTCTGAAGAAGGGTCTCGACCCGAAACGTCACCCATTCCTTCTCTCCAGAGATGCTGCCTGACCCGCTGAGTTACTCCAGCATTTTAGTGTCTATCTTCGATTTAAACCAGCATCTGCAGTGTTTTTCCCTACACATCCACCGATGTGTGTTTCCTCCAAACTTGGACATGCCAGTGCTACTGGAATTGGTTTTTGTGAATTTAATTGAATTGGATTGAATACTTTATTGTCACATGTGACAGGTCACAGTGAAATTCTTTGCTTGCATACCCGTGCCAAGTCCCCCTTTGTTCTCCCCCCCTCCCCCTCCTCATGGTCCCCTCACGCCGGGTCCCCATTGTTCTTCCCCCTCCCTCACGGCGATCCCCCCACGCCGGGTCATCCTTTGTTCCTTCCCTTTGTCACGATTCTTGTAAGAAGGAAAGCTTGCCTTTTCACGTGCCAATGCTACCTAATGTGCAAATTCACACAAATCCCAATTCAGTTTAGTTTAGAGATACAGCGCAGGAAGCAGGCCCTTCAGTCCATCGAATCCGTGCCTACCAGCGATTCCCGCACACTAACACTATCCTACACACACACGAAGGAGAATTTACAATAATAACAAGCCAATTAGCCTACAAACCTGTACATCTTTGGAGTGTGGGAGGAAACTGGAGTTCCCTGAGAAAGCCCACGCAGGCCATGGGAGAACGTACTTGAACATCGAATTTGGTACATCTGCTGCCGCCTTTCAGCATTAATTCAACTGCACACAAGATCGACACGGTGAATCAGCAAGTAGAACTGCTGTCACCCACTTGGTTCAATCCTGACCTTGGATGCTATTTGTCTTGAGTTTGCATGTTCTCCTTGTAACCATATGGCTTTCACCCGAGTGCTCTGGTTTCCTTCCATATCCCGTTGACATGCAGGCTTATGGACTAATTGATCACTGTACATCGCCCCTAACATCTGAGTGAGTGGCAGGATCTAGGAAGAGTTGCTAGGAATGTAGGCAGAATAGGTTGCAAGGAATGAGGTTGTTGAGTGATCTAGATAGGCCTACTATGTTTTGGAAATATGGGTAATAACCCCAGTGCTGTGCGCTACTGATTTTGTGTCTGAAGGAGCTTAGTGGGCAAACAAGGCAGTGAATGGGATGAACTCCACAGACCACAACCTTGCACTCTTTGGAGATACAATGCTCAAACAGGCCCTTGGGCCCACCGAGTCCACACCGAACAAAGTTCACACCTAGCATTATCTTACACACTAGGGACAATTGACAACTTTTTTACTGAAGCCAATTAACCTACAAACCTGTACGTCTTTGGAGTGTAGGAGGAAAAAGCAGCACCCAGAGAAAACACACGCAGTCACAGGAATAACGTACAAATTCCGTTCAGACGGCACCCATAGTCAGGATTGAACCCGGGTCTTTGGCCCTGTAAGGCAGCAACTGTACCGCTATGCCACCGTGCCGCCCTGTGGAATGGAGGCCCTGTGCCTCCACTCCTTGTGGAGGAGGAGAAGGCTCCTCTCGTCTGTGGGGTCAGGCCCACAAAGAAGAAAAGCCATTAGGGGCTGAATCCTGAGATTTCTTCTAAATGAGACACACTCAAAAATGGAGCATTATAACAAGAAGACCAACATCAATAAATATGTCAAGGTGAAAGCTTTAAAATTTGGAACAGCACCCAGAGTAATGTTCTGGCATTGCAATCCTCATTGAAGGACCACGTTATCATGCTTCACGTTTAACAAAATAGATTCCTCACTGCATTGCAGAGAAAGAGGAGGCGCTACATGAAGCAAAAAACAATCCTTCTTTTTTCATGAAAAATCTCAGTGCATTACTCAACATAACATGATGTTACACGATAGCATTTTTAGGTCTTCACCTTGAAGCAGTTCCTGTTGAATTTTACTCCAGCAACCTCGAGTAAGATTTCTCGCCAAATGTTTCCTCAAGTGTAAATCCAAGATAATGAACAGATATGCTGACGATGTTTGCACTTGGTCATGACATATTATACTTGAGTTCATTCAAGCAGCTTTTAATTATCATGGCTCATCAATGTAATTGATTTGGATTTGAAACACAGCCACTGTGTTCATCTATCTGTTGTTAATTTCATTCCATTGTTCCTCAGCAAGAAAATGCAAGTATGTTATGCAGAAAGTATGCACACAGAATGTTCAGGTCTGTTTCTGCCATATTTCTCCTGTGGTCATGAGTTATGAGATATGCGTGCATGGAAAATGAATTATACCTTGACCTTTTGTGCATTGCTCCAATTCAATCTGTCATGTCTTGTCATGTAATTGACTTTTATTTCAACAGAAGTAGCTTGCTCTGCACATTACACTTAATATTTATAATTCCTGCAACCTCTCAGATGAATTAATTTAACAAGTCAAGGCTAATAAGATCCTGAACAATGTAACATTTCTCCGTATGCGGTACGAGGTTGCAATTGTCAATTGTTCTGCTTGTGCATGACAGCTTGCATTAGGAGATCAAGAATGACAGCTTCAGAAAGGCCAGCATTATGATGGATGAACTTTAAACATGATGCAAGTGGCTGGCAAGTCTGCCAGGATCTGATGGAGGGAGAGAAGAAACGAATCCTTCAGGATGATAAACCTCCATTGTAACTGGAAGAAACTACAGACATATATCAGCATTTAAGCAAGTACGGTGCGGTACTGTAGAAAGGTGTGGCCGTATTTAAGTGCAAGGCTGGAGAGCATCAATAACGAAACAGGTGCGAGTGGTGGTGGGATAAGTAAAGACACAGTTATCAAGAGACATGAAGAGTTGTATTTTGCATAGCTGCTGCTTGATCTATTCAGCATGCCCTGAATTTTAGGAATTCTTTCTGACTTGCACCAACCATGGTACTCTGCTTTTGTATTTTTGGAACAGAAGTTTGGTCAAAGGGTAATGTAAATGGGAATAGCAGAACATCTGAAATGATTTAGCTCATTTTTGAAAGGATTGAAAAGCAAGGGTCAGTTCTTCCAACATTGAGTGTAAAATATGTGAAATTACGTAAAGACACTTACATATTCCTTTTAAGTAAATAAAAACACTACTGCAAACACATCACACTCATTCTATATGATCCTACTTTTGCATCCACTCCCTACACACTAGGGGCAATTTTACGGAGGCCAATTAACCTACAAACCTGCATCTTTTTGGTATGTAGGAGGAAACCGGAGCATCCGGACGAAACCCACGCGGTCATGCGGAGAACGTGCAAACTCCACTCAGACTGAGATCAGGATTGAGGAGAAGTCTGAATCTCTGGCGCTGTGAGACTGCAGCTTCACAAACCGTGTCACTGTGCTGCCCTCACCTAATTAATTAAAGGTATATTTATCTAAGCCACAGCAGTAAAATTTACTTTGGAATGGATGGGCTGACTGGGGCATGGCTGGTGTAGGATTGGTGTGCACGTTCTCCAGTATAAGTGCTGGACATCTCCAACCATCCACTATGGGCAGATTATCATTGTGAAGCAAAGTCCTGAAGGGAAATCACCGATGAAACTTTATGTGTCAGTTTGGGATTGTTGATTAGATGAAGAGGTTCCCAACATGATGACATTCATGAGGGTTCTGTGTAGGACTACTGCCAAACCCTGGCAAAATCCAGATCCTCATCACAATTCAATTTGAAGAATTATGGATATTATTGGGTTGTTTTTTTACAGATTCCATACCTGATATTTTCTAGCAACAAATAAGCGGTCATCCACTATGCTGGTTTACAGAGCGACTTCTCGATTTCCCTGTCACCTTCCCTCCCCACACTCCCATTAACTCCGTTCCAGGTCTTCAAATGTTGCACTCCGTGCTATATTTATGCAGACTTTGATTTAAATAGAACAGTGTTAACAGTGAACTCCAAGTTTACCAAACCTCATGGGGCTATGGAAATGAAATGTGACTCTGCATTCAGATTGGTCTTGAACTGCATTGTAGCTTCATGCCTCTACCAGCAGGTGGCCTTCAGCTTCCATTGCTGCACTGTACCACCAAGAAAGCCAGCACAGTACTCCCTTGTTTATTCAGGGCTGGCCATATACAGAGACCACTAATTTCAAAAAAAATTTTGGCAGCTAATGTTCATCTTTTCAAACCCAGGTTCACTTCTGGAGACCATTTAACTGCATCTAATTTCACACCAAATTAACTGCTTTCTGGGTTGTGGATTTTGACATTTCGTAACATTGCTTCAGAGAAATGATATACCCTGGGGGTGGCAGGCTTACAACAATTGGAAGCACTGATAAGCCCAGGGTACCTTTAACAAGAACGTGTGACTTTATATTTACAGAGCGACTTCTCACATTAGCAGGAAGACTATTTTATGCATGTTCTATGTGCAAAAAAAAAAATTACAGGGGCTCCCTGGGCTATGAATGATCTGACTTACGAATACAATTTTACTCAAATTTTTCCATACATTTTTAAAGCATTTTTCCAGATACTAATAACAATGTGTATGAAGGAACTGCAGATGCTGGTTTAAACCAAAGATAGACACAAAATGTTGGAATAACCCCGAGGGACAGGCAGCATTTCTGGAGAGAAGGAATGGATGACGTTTCGGGTTGAGACCCTTCTTACAGACTAATAATAATGTAATGTTTTGTAGTGTTCATTAATGATTACTGGATGTTCTAGTAGTTTATATATGGGTAGTGTAAGGGTGAATATTCGATGAAATGAAAGAATTATAGCAAGTGCATGTACAGTGCCCTCCATAATGATTGGGACAAAGACCCATCATTTATTTATTTGCCTCTGTACTCCACAATTTGAGATTTGTAATAGAAGAAAATCACATGTGGTTAGAGTGCACGTTGTCAGATTTTAGTAAAGGGTATTTTAATACATTTTGGTTTCATCACGTAGAAATTACAGCTGTGTTTATACATAGTTCCCCCCATCCTGAACCTGTCTCTGTGGATTTTGCACACTCTCCCAGTGGGTTTCCTTTGAGTGCTCTGGTCTTCTACCACATCCCAAAGAAGTGCGGTTGGTAGGTTAATTGCCACTGTAAATTGCCCCAGTGTGTAGATGAACGGTGGAATCTGGGGGGCAGTTAATGCGAATGTGGGGACAAAGAAAAATGGGATTGAGGTGGACATTAGCATAAGTGAGTGGTTGATAGTTGGTGTGGACTTGGAGGTCTGAAGAGCCTGTTTTTAAGCTGTATCTCTTTATTATTCATTGTTAAAGACTGTTCAGTCCAGGTTTAATAGTTTACCTCATCCAGTGGTAGCAAGTGTACAATAATTAACCCCAGCATTGAAACCAGGATAGGGACCATTGCCCAGGGCAACCCTTTTCTGATTGTTGTGTTCAGATCCCTTGGAAGTAGACCCATCTGGATGGAAGGGATGGGACGGAAATGGTCCTGATTCCCTTTCTGTGTTTGAAAAGCCTGCCATGGTTCCTCATTGCAGTCCGCGTGAGTGGCACAGGTTACAGGAGGCTGACCCAAGCTTGTGAGACCGTGACTGCGGCAAAAGAATAATGAGTGCGGGAGGAGAAGAAAGAAGGAAACAATGAAAGGTCAAGACATAATTGTTTTCCCTGCGTGCTAGATAAAACCACAATCTATGATCCAGAATGGGTGGACAGAAGTTGAAACATATATTTCCCCATGTTCAGTGTTTGTAATGTGTTTGAAATATAATGTCCCATTCATTATCAAAATAAAATTGTAATATCTCGATGTTGACCAATTTTTTATTTGCTGTTAGATTTCCTTTATGCAATGCAAAGCAATGCAATGGATCTTTTCCTGGCTTTTCTGCATGCTTGCGGTCTCAGAAAGCCGCAAATGACAATGAATGATTTAGTTAATAAAACAAAATGAAGGCTGCATCGCATTTAGCTCAATTGAGCGCAGTTATAAGCCTCTGTTTGGCTCTACGTGTCCTGCCCTTATGAAGCTGGGAAAAGTAAAGAGCTGCCAGATTGGAAGGCACCGTGATCACGGAAATAAAAAGGAGCCTGCCTCTGCTTCACTCCCCAGGGTCAGGAACTGGTTGCCATGGACACAGTGACTTCAAGCAACTAATGGGAGGGATGTGTTTGGGTTTAGTAACCTGGGGACAGCCAAGGGAATAATACACTGCAGAGGTGTGGTTTCACTGCGATGTTATTGTTCGTAGGGTAGGCCACAGACTGTGATACCGAATTAGGTTTAAAGTGAGTTTTATTGGTGAAATCTGCCAGTTAGTTACAGTGCGGCATTCTGAGAAACAGTTGCACTGAGAGTTTGATATTCCCTGCCTTCATTTTATAATCACTAAATTGGTTTGTGCATCCAATTTTTCTGGAGGTGGTCTTCTATTTAATATGCACGCCGCTGTTTCAGGAATCGCCGAGATCAGGCAGAACATCTTACTTTCCTGTGATGACTCATGACATGTGATGAACAATGTTAAACTTGGAGTTATGGCTTTAGTTGAAAGTGAAATATAACTGTGCAAGGCTGGGAGATCTGGTTCAGTATATCACGGGCAGCGCAGTTCACAGGATGGAGAGAGGTAAAGTTTATAGGAGAGACAAAAAAACCTCTGCCTTTAATAACACCTGGGGGTCAACATTTTATGCAACATTCACCGCCCTCCCAAACCACACCCATCATTCCTTTCTGACTTCTCTGACTTTCTGACCCAGTTCTGTTCTCTCTCTCCCTCAATCCTCCTCCTCGGTGATTTCAACATCCATATGGACTCCACTGACTCCACAATAACCGCTGACTTCACTGAAATACTCAACTGCTTTAACCTCACTCAACACGTCAATTTTCCCACCCATAACCGTGGGCACATTCTGGACCTTGCCTGCTCCACTGGACTAAATCTACATCACCTCTCTGGCTCCGACCCCACCCTCTCTGATCACTTAGCCATCACCATGTCTGTCAACATTCCCACCCCAGCTCCAAGGCAAAAACGCAAAATCAACTTCCGTAAGCTGAACTCTGTTTCACCAACCTCGCTCTCATCCTCCCTCTCTGAAATAATGTCCGCCTCTCCCTTCGTTGACCTCCACAGCCCCTCTGACCTCACTGACTACTACAACCACACTCTCTCCTCCTGCCTCGACCAGCTTGCACCTATAAAAACCAAAACAGTTTCCTTCACCCACTCTGCTCCCTGGTTTACCCCCGAACTCCGCATGATGAAAACTCATGCCCGCCAACTTGAAAGACTCCGCAACAAAACAGGTCTCACAATTCACTCCCAAGCCTACAAAGACCACCTGCAGCACTACAAAGATGCCCTCTCCCGTGCCCACTCCACCTACTACTCTCAAATAATTCACTCTGGCTCCGGAAACCCAAAAGCACTCTTCTCTACAATAAACAAACTCCTCAGCCCCCTGGACACCATCTCCCAATCATTCACAGTTGACAAATGCACCACTTTCCTTTCATTCTTCCAAAGCAAAATAGACAGCATCTACAGCACCTTAACCACCAACGCACCTGCTCCCCCTCAAACCACCTGCCCCCCCTTATCCTGTCAACCCCTGCCTCAGTTCTCCCCAGTCTCCACCACCGACCTCTCTGACCTCTTCACAGGAATAAAAACTGCCACCTGCTCTCTGGACCCCATCCCCTCCAGCTTTGTCAAGGCCTGCCTTCCTGCTCTCTCTCCACTTATCACTGCAACAATAAACTCCTCCCTGTCCACTGGCATCGTCCCGCCATCCCTCAAAATCGCAGCTGTCACCCCCATTCTGAAAAAACCTGGTCTCAACCCTGACACCCCAAACAACTTCAGACCAATCTCCAACCTACCCTTTCTGTCCAAAGTTTTGGAACGTGCTGTTGCTTCCCAACTCAAATACCACCTCTCTACCAATAACCTGTATGAAACTTTCCAATCCGGATTCCGTTCCAAACACTGTACTGAAACTGCGCTCCACAAAATCACAAACGACCTTTTCCTCTCCTCCGACGCTGGCAACCTCAACATCCTCATCCTACTTGACCTCAGCGCCGCCTTTGACACCATAAATCACTCCATTCTCCTCACCCGACTTGAAACCTCCTTTAACATCACCGGCACAGCCCTATCCTGGTTCAAATCTTACCTCTCTGACAGGCACCAGTTCATCTCCATTAACAACTGTAAATCCCCCACCGCTCCCCTCCCCCAAGGTGTCCCCCAAGGCTCAGTCCTTGGCCCCCTCCTCTTCATCCTCTACCTGTTCCCCCTTGGTCAATTAATCCGCCGTCATGGTCTCAACTTCCACTGCTTCGCCGATGATATCCAGCTCCTCATCTCCACCAAGTCAATCTCCACCACCACACACTCTACACTGACAAACTGCATCACTGAAATAAAATCTTGGCTTCAATCAAATTTCCTCAAACTCAACTGCAACAAATCTGAAATCATCATGATTGGTCCAAAAACGCTCACCAAATCCACCCAAAACTTCATCCTCAATATTGATGGTCTCCCAGTATCCACCTCCCCTCACATCCGGAATCTTGGAATCATCTTTGATCAAACCCTTTCCTTCGACAAACACATCAAACACATCACAAAGACAGCCTTCTTCCACCTCAAAAACATTGCCCGTCTCCGTCCATCCCTCTCCTCCACAGCTGCAGAAACCCTCATCCACGCCTTCATCACCTCCCGTCTGGACTACTGCAACAGCCTCCTCTATGGCGCACCTTCAAAAATCATCAGTAAACTTCAACACATTCAAAACTCCGCTGCCCGTCTACTCACCCACACCCCGATCCATGACCATATCACCCCCGTCCTTTACAAACTCCACTGGCTCCCCATCCCCCAGAGAATCCAGTACAAAATCCTCCTCATGACCTACAAAGCCCTCCATAACCTGGCCCCATCCTACCTGACTGACCTCCTCCACAGGCACACTCCCACCTGCACCCTCTGCTCTGCTGCTGCCAATCTCCTATCCCCCCCCCCCCCCTCCGGACCAAACTCAGATCCTGGGGGGACAGGGCTTTCTCCATCGCTGCTCCCACCCTATGGAACTCACTACCCCAAACCGTCAGAGACTCCTCCTCACTCACCACATTCAAAACATCACTGAAGTCTCACCTGTTCAGTACTGCCTTCAACCACTGAAGGTCACCTCACCTTCTGTCTCCTTTCTCTGTTCGTTTACTTATTTATCTATTTATTCACTTCCCTATGTTCTTTAAATCCCTGTAAAGCGTCTTTGAGTGTATGAAAAGCGCTATATAAATGTAATACATTATTATTATTATTATTATTAATTCTGCCTGGATATTAACTGACCTGTATCACTTGACTATGCTTTCCACTTGTAATAGTGCACCGCCATTATGTAGAGGAATGGGAGTTTACAACTGTCAACTCCTTCCCCTAGCAGCTCGTTCCATATACCTACAACCTCCTGTGTGAAAACATTGCCCCTCAGTTCCTATTAAATCTTTCCTCTTTCACCTTAAACCTATAAGGGCGTCTCGGTGGTATAACGGTAGAGTTGCTGCCTTACAGTGCCAGAGACCCCGGTTCGATCCTGACTACGTGTTCTTGTCTGTGCAGGAGTTTGTACGTTTTCCCTGTGACCTGAGTGGGTTTCCCCTCACACTCCAAAGACATACAGGTTTGTTGGTTAATTGGCCTAGTAAAATTGTAAATTGTCCCTGATGTTTGTAGAATAGTGTTAGTGTACGGGGTGACTGTTGGTCGGCACAGTCCATGCCGATCAAGTTGGATAGTCCCATTTGCTGCATTTGGTCCATGTCCCTCTAAACTCTTCCTGTCTATATATATATATGTCCAAATGTCTTTTGGAAGTCATATAAGATCACCACTCAGTCTCCTACACTCCAAGGATTAAAGTCCTAGCCTGCTCAAGTCCTTGAGTCCAAGAAACAATGTTGAAAATCTTCTCAAGCACTTTTTCCAGCTTAACAACATTTTTCCGATACCAATTTCTCCTCAAAGGTTGGGACATTGAAAAAGATTTGAATTAAATAGCAATCATTTTTCATTTTTAATCACATTACAAAGGTCATTTGTCCCATCAAACCTATACCAGCTCTCAGAGCAGTCCCATTCTTTCACTTCTTACACTGCAACACTCTCTCTAACATGCCCATCAACTCCACTTTGATTCACAAATACCCACCCATACAGGGGGAGGAGGGCAGAGGATGAATCAATTTCTAATGGCCAATTGTTACACTGGCCAACACATCTTTGGGATGTGGGTGGAAACCAGAGCATCCAGAGCATCATTCATGGTGAGAACTTGCAAACTCTACATAAACAGCACCCAAAGTTAAGATCAATCCGGGTCTCGGAAGCTCTGAGGCCGTGATGCTAACCGTTATGCAAACATGGCACACACGTTGCATTATTCACTCAGATTATTTTAAGGCTTTTAACCTAGGGTTTTGTCTAATAAATAGCTATCTGTCTAAAGGCACAATACTTCTATTTGGTTTACCGAGCACCAAATATTCAATTTTCTCTTAACGACACCTAAAGTTGAGAAACTTTAGGTATGTAGGTTAATTGGCTGGGTAAATGTAAAAAAAAAAAAATTGTCCCTAGTGGGTGTAGGATAGTGTTAATGTACGGGGATCGCTGGGCGGCACGGACTTGGTGGGCCGAAAAGGCCTGTTTCCGACTGTATATATATGATATGATATGATATGATATGAAAAGAGAAGTATAAATCAGTGAGAGAGAAAAGGGGGAGGAAAAGAAAAAGCTCAATAGCTGATGCAAAGCAGCTTTATCTAGAAGACACAATGTCACAGAATTTTGTAAGTGTATTTTGCAGCATGAATTGTTCTTACTTTTTCAATGGCAATTAGTCTGGTTTATTTGTCTCGCCCACCCTATGATGTCACACAACTTTCTTGGACAGAAAGGAGGACCACTCCCAGCATTGCAATGGTGTTTCTTTACGGCTTCTGGCACGATGCCTCCAGTCATGGCCCGATATGACCGATTGCCTGAGTTTTCCACTGTTAGAAAAAGGCTTCACTTTATTGCTGCACAGATTTCATCCTGCAGTGAATGTGTGTGGAATTGGTGATGTTAGCTCAAGACCTATCAAATGCTTGTACAGTTTTTTTTTGTTTAGCCCGATATCACTTAATTATTTCTTTGAAGCAATTTCGATCTTGGTGACATCTTGAAGGTTGGCAGGTCATTTTTAAGGGAACCTGACTTAAAATCGTGATGCAGTTTTTTTTTCATTCATGCGTCATTAAGTATTAGTCAGTGGCACTGAAATTACTTTGACATACAGACCTCCAGTTAATACACTTTATTGGAAAAACTCAAATCAGGTTTGGACTTGAACTTGGATCCTCAGCACATTATTTGAGTTGACAAGAGCTTTCAAAGGAATGATCCTGAGTAATGGTCTCGAAATTCAAATGGTGTGGCATGTTTTGTACACACAATGTGTTTGAATTAATCACGAAAGATGAATACAGAGCTCAAAATGAGACACAAACTGATCACATGCTCATGGGTGTGTAACAAAATAACTGCAGATGCTGGTACAAATCAAAGGTATTTATTCACAAAATGCTGAAGTAACTCAGCAAGTCAGGCAGCATCTCTGGAGAGAAGGAATGGGTAACGTTTCGGGTCGACACCCTTCTTCAGACTGAAGAAGGGTCTCGACCCGAAACGTCACCCATTCCTTCTCTCCAGAGATGCTGCCTGACCTGCTGAGTTACTCCCCAGCATTTTGTGAATAAACATGCTCATGGGTTTGTACATTGACTACCCAGGCAATGGTGATTTAAATCCCTGTGCATCACTTTGTGCATGTGTACTTCATAAAAAGACTCATTAATCACACTGGAGCAGACCTATATGGCTCCCCCACTTAGTGCCATTTAGGGGAGCTTTTCATGAGCTGGTGAATTCCTTATTCAAGGTATTTTTTTTGTTTCATTTTCCACTGAGCTTCTATAAATGCTATATACTTCAGTTTGCATGTAACTGACATTTCCACTTATGCTTCACATTACTAATATGTCCATGATTATATTATATTTTATTTCCCTCCTGCTCGTAGCTGCTTCCAGATCAGGAGAATTCGTCAATAGCAGAATATTCCCATCAACTCACTTTTGCAAAATCTTCGGAATGACTTTGGGAAATAGAACACTATATGTTCACTATCTGGTTTGCAGAAACACAAGAAGATCTTTGTTCTCTCCTACCGGGAGTCTAATTTGCTTGAATATTCGCCCCAACCCGATCATTTTTCATTACTAAGTTCCTTCTTTTTGCTCAGTCCAGTGGGGTGGAGTGCAAAGATGCTTTAATTTGTTTATCTTGGGTTTTAGTTAGTTCCCAGCGTTCACTATTCATAAGAATCCAAGTGCTTTTCATCAATAGAATGTTTTATTGCAGAAGTTCTAGGAACTAACCAGATGTGAATGAGTGCATGAAGCCGTATGAAATTAGTACATATAATATGTGGAGCCAGTGGAACTCCCTGACAGGGCACAGCACAGTGGTCCATTCAAAGACATTTTTAGGCACACTTAATTAGAGATGTGCGCCTGGAATATCATCAAGGTTCCCTACTAACTACTGCCATAGCAGCTGTGTTTACCATTTCTATGACTTCTCCATTCACTTTCCATTGAAGTCATGGCCAGAAATTGGAGAAATCTCCTTGAAATTTGCCCCCTACATTCCTGAGCTTTTTCAGTGAGGTTATTGGTGAATTCACCAATCATTGTTTAGTTTAGTTTAGTTTAATTTAGTTTAGTTGAGAGATCCAGCACGGAAACTGGCCCTTCAGCCCATCAAGTCTGCACCGACCAGCGATCGCCACACACGAACACTATCCTACACCCTCGGGACAATTCATAATTTTTTACCGAAGCCAATGAACTTACAAACCTGTATGTCTTTGGAATGTGGGAGGAAACCGGAGATCCCGGTGAAAACCCACGCAGGTCGCGGGGAGAATGAACAAACTCCGTACAGAGAAGCACCCCGTAGTCAGGATCGAACCCGGGTCTCTGGCGCTGTAAAGCAGTACCACTACCCACCGTGCCGTCGGCATTGTTGAACGAAGCTGTAGACTGGTCCCAGATTTATGATGTATTTGAGCCCCACGTGTCTGAAATGGATGTTATAGTGTAGGAAAGAACTGCAGATACTGGTTTAAATCGAAGATAGACAGAAAATGCTGGAGTAACTCTGCGGGACAGGCAGCATCTCTGAAGAGGAATGGGTGACGTTTTGGGTCGAGACCCTTCTTCAGACTGATGTCAGGGGAGTGGGCGGAACTGAGATAAAATGTAGTCGGAGACAGTAAGAATGGTGGGAGAACTGGGAAGGGGGAGGGGTGGAAAGGGAGGGAAAGCAAGGGCTACTTGAAGTTAGAGAAGTCAATGTTCATGCTTCTGGGGTGTAAGCTGCCCAAGCGAAATATGAGGTGCTGTTCCTCCAATTTGTGATGGGCCTCACTCACTCTGACAATGGAGGGGACTTAGGACAGAAAAGTCAGTGTGGGAATGGGAGGGGGAGAGGGATGTGATAGTCATCCTCTGTCCTGTCACAAGCTTCCACTTTTTGATTGGTAACTGT
Source organism: Rhinoraja longicauda (assembly GCF_053455715.1). NCBI lineage: Eukaryota > Metazoa > Chordata > Chondrichthyes > Rajiformes > Arhynchobatidae > Rhinoraja > Rhinoraja longicauda. Next base: position 27,313,403 of record NC_135959.1, on the reverse strand, counting down.
TGTCGCCTGCTGGAGAGCGATTCGATGAATGGTGGACTTGGTTATAGTAGAGCAGAAATTTGATGGATGAATGAATAAAATGTTGAGTGCTGAAACCAAAAAATTAAAGATATTTGAGGAAATTCTAGTGCCATTTTTATTCCTGATTGGTGGTAACCCAGTGTGCACAGTGGAATTCCAATTGATCTTCTGTAGAAAAAAAAGCATCTATGAGGGGAACCCATCAGGACATTTTCTGCAAAGAAGTGAAGCTTTTTAAAATGAAGTTATGTCAATGCAGAGAACCATTACACCAGTCAGGATCTTTTGCATAAAATTTAAAAACATTAAAAACATAGAAACATAGAAAAATAGGTAGAGGAGTAGGTCATTCAGCCCTTTGAGCCAGCCCTTTGAACCATTCAAAGGGATTCCTTTAGCCCGAAGAGCTAAATCTAACTCTCTCTTGAAAACATCCAACGTTTAACTCGTTAACATGGTGAATATGATTCATTTAAGAAAAAAAAAGATGTTTTGCTTGGATTTAGAGAAGCATTTCCCTCATAACAGCAAATGCTACATTTTATTAATAGTTGGGGTTGTAGTGGTGCAGCGGTAGAGCTGCTAACTTACAGCGCCAGAGACCTGGGTTCAATCCTGGCGTTCTCACCGTGACCACGTGGGTTTTCTTTGGGTGTTCCGGTTTCCTCCCACATTCCAAAGGCATGTGGGTTAATTGGCTTCGGTAAAAATTGTAAATTGTTTCAAGTTTGTAGGATTGTGCGACTGTACAGGGATCGCTAGTCGTCGGGAACTCGGTGGGCCGAAGGGTTTGTTTCCGCACTGTATCTCTAAACTAAACTAAGCTTCACTAAAGTTAATTTAATGCTTTGAAATATAAAGCAAGTTTTCCATTTATATAAAGGAAGTCATGAAGCTCATGGAATTGAAGGCAGATTAGCAGCTTGATAAAATGCAGCTCATTGTCTTGTAGTTTGTATATACCATGTCTCCCTAGATGGAAATTAGGTAAACATTAGTTTTGCTTATAATGCGGGTAACTTAAAATGTAGATGTTAAAATTGTCCCCTGACACCTGCATTGTATCAATCTTGCAGATCTGAAATCAGTAAGAATAAAACGAATGCATTTGAATTGCAAAGAAAGTGACAAGCAAAGCCTAGAAAGATTGATGTTGGATCTCATTTATTTACTGTATTGCTCATGTCTCATACAACATGAACTTATGTTACAGAGCTTTTGATACATTAAGTGATTAGACAAAACTGTGGTAAATGAAGTTCAATGCAGGTGAGTATCAATTTGTCCATTTCAGACCGAAACAATAGGGACCCCACAAATTAGGTTCAGCCTATTTGAAAGAGAAGTTGGAAAACGTTTTGCACTGCACTATTACCCCGGAGGTGGCAAGGAAATGCTGGCAGTTGCCTGCTGATTGCTGCCATCTCCCCCAGTCATTTCATGGCTGCAGGGGCCATTAACTGTGAGGTTGTTACACATCTACAAATGCATAAGTCCCCAGTTTGCGGGCTGCTCCACCAATTTTATGTTGCAGAGTGAGTAGGGCTGGATGGATGGGACAAAGGAGATAGGGTGAGGCCAGGTTTGCTGCGGTGATCTGCGAGCTATGAAATGAATTGGTCGGCAGCTTAATGAGAGCAGTCAGAGAAAGATAAATAAACATTGGCTGTTGTTAAATATGTGAAATGCGAATTAGAGCATTCACTGAAACCTAAAATCAAAAGGAGACCATGGGAACTGTCCAACGCATCAGGCAATATCTGTGGACAGTGGGAAAACTGATTTAATATTGCTAATGGATAACCTTACAGTAGAAATGGAGAACTGCAGATGCTGGTTTATACCAAATAGACAGAAAGTGCTGGAGTAACTCAGCGGGTCTGGCAGCATCTCTGGAGAAAAAGGATGGGTGACAGTTTGGGTCAGGACCCTGCTTCAGACTGGTCCGTACTGAAACAGACAGGAAAAACAAGTTATGTGAAATTGTTGAATGAGATATTAGAGTCACAGAGTTATACAGCACAGAAACAAGCCCTTCAGCCCACTCATCCATGGCGACCAAGATTGCCCATCTTAGCTTTGGCAGTCCATTTGCCTGCATTTGGCCCATTACCCTCTAAACCTTTCCGACCAATTAAAGGGCCTGTCCCACTTTAGGCGACTTTAAGGCGACTGCCGGCGACTGTCAAAGTCGTAGCAGATCGCCAAACTTTTCTTTTACCCGACGACAATGACCACGACAATGCCGAGTCAGGTCGAGATGACAGCATCTTCGGAAACATTGCGAAATTCCCACGCTGTCAATGCTTCTCCGGCGTCCTAATTTTCGCTGAAATCACTGACAAGTCGGTAAGTACTTGAGAGTTTTGAACTATAACATCGTGTATGGGTTACTTAAAAACCAAGCATCACTGTAACAAGGTATAAACTAGATTTACTTCCATTTTACTAATAGCTGTATTAAAAAAAAAAAATTTAAAGTGGTTAAGTGGATTTTTGTGGGCATTCTTTGAAAATGTATGGGAGATGCATATTTGGTTTCTGGGTTGAATATCTGGGTTGGGAGCCCACTTTAAATGTAATGGCTGATGGCCATAAACATCACAAAAATTCCCACACTTACCTGACCGTCAAACTGTCGCCTCCAATCTACCTGTCAAATGTCCTGACGGTAAATAAATTGGTTAAACACAAGCATTTTATGATATTTTGAAATGACTTTACTTATTTTAATATAGTGTGCTTCTAAATGCATCTAAGAGAACCTAACAAACCTGGAGACAGCATGCGACAGCGCCCGCAATAAGCAACGATACCTGGCGACAAGCCAGCTGTCGGCGAGAAATTTCACTCCGAATGATTTCTCAGCAACACGCTGAGATCCACTACGATTCTTGGAAGACTCCTCACGATCGTGCCCGCGACACCCGGCGAACTCTCGGCGACAGCCTAGTCGCCGGCAGTCGCCTTAAAATCGCCTAAAGTAGGACAGGCCCTTAACCTTTCCTTTAAATGGGGTTATAGTACCTGCATCAACCACATCATCTAAGTCTCGACCCGAAACGTCACCCATTCCTTCTCTCCCGAGATGCTGCCTGACCTGCTGAGTTACTCCAGCATTTTGTGAATAAATCGATTTGTACCAGCATCTGCAGTTATTTTCTTATACATCATCTGGCAGCTTGTTCCATTTATTCACTACCCTCTGAGTAAAAAAGTTGCCCCTCAGGTTCAATCTTGCTGCTCTCACCTTAAACTCAACGTCTTCTTGATCTTGACTCCCCCACCCTGGGTAGAAGACTGTGCATTCACCCTATCTACTCCTCTCATATATCTCTGTTAGACCATTATTCAGCCTCCTGCATTCCAAGCCATAAAGTTCTAGCCTGCTCAATCTCTCTCTTTAGTTCAAGTCCTCGAGTCTCTGCACTCTTCCCAGCTTAATTATATCCTTCCTATAGCAAGGTGAACAAAACAAAACACAGTACTCCAACATCTTGTTCCAATTGGAACATAATGTCCCAACTTCTATACTCTATATCCTGACTGATGAAGGCCAATGTACCAAAAGCCTTATTTACCATCTTAAATACCTTGGACACCACGTGCAAGGAACTATGTACCTGTAGTCCTAGATCTCTCTGTTCCACAACATCCCACATGGCTCGACCATTCACTGTGAAGACCCTGCCCTGGTTTGACTTCACAAAACGCACTTGCACATCTATCTTAAACTCCATTAGCCATTCATCAGTCCACTTTATCCAGTTGATCAAGATGCTGCTGTAATTTTTGATAACCATCTTCATTATCTATGATACCACCTAATTTAGTGCCACACTATAACAACCCAGTCAGAAGATGAGGCCCCTGAGCTTACATTAAGGCCTAGTTAGAACATTGCAAGAGCCCTGAACCAGAAAGGTTAGAGTGGGGATAAAGGGAACAATTAAGGTGACACCAACAGCGTGCATTTAATCTTCAGCTTATTCATTCATTTGCAGAACAGGGGTATTCACTGGCAAAGCACGCATTTATTACCCTTCATGAATGGGGATGTTGGTTATGAGGCTGTTCTTGATCTATTGCATATACCTTCAGGTGATGTTGTTAAGTTCAGAGTTTCAGAACGATTGTGAAGGACTGTAGAGGCTCAGGTAGCCAGATGAATGATTACCTTCTGTGGATAATTAGAGGTAAAAAGTAAGGTACAATGAATCAAGATGCATCAGCATCACAGAAAACCATTATACCATAGGGAAATCATGGGCTGAAACCTGTCAGTATTTTGTAACACATTGCATTCTGTAATATCTTGCTCTTTCAATGCCATTAATATGTGATCTTAAAATGCAGAAGAGTGTTCTAGCCCCTTGGTCTACAACTCCTGATTCATTCTTCAGAGAAGATTTACAAAGTATTGTCCAGGTTATCCTTGCCTCAGTGAATGCACTCTTTTCTTTGAATTAAGAAGTTGCCCAGCAGCCCAAGATTTTAAATAGGTGATACGTTTGTTCATCTGATATCTGTAAATTGTTGGGGTTTTCCACATCTCAACTGAGATTATATTTCAAAAAGTATTGAAAGATGTGTGCAGCACTTTGGGACAGTATGAGCTCATGTCAGGCACTGCATAAATACCAGGGTTGGGAACTGACTTTGAACATTGAACACCCCTGTTAAACCTGCCTCTGACAATTAGTTCCATTGAAGTCAGTGAAACCAAACATATGGGGTTGATTAAAACAGGCAGCCATTACTTACACGTGCTTTTGATGATGATGATGAAACAAAAGTCACAGCAATCATCAAGCGATCCCCGCACATTAACACTATCCTATACCCACTAGGAACAATTTTTACATTTACCCAGCCAATTAACCTACAAACCTGTACGTCTTTGGAGTGTGGGAGGAAACCGAAAATCTCAGAGAAAACCCACGCGAGTCACGGGGAGAACGTACAAGCTCTGTACAGAAAGCACCCACAGTCGGGATCGAACCCGGGTCTCCGCCGCTGCTTTCACTGTAAGGCAGCAACTCTACCACTGCGCCACTGTGCCGCCCTAACAGGGACATCAAAGACATTTGGACAGATATATAGATTGTAAGAGTCTAGAGGGTTATGAATCAATTGCTGGCAAATGGGACCAGCCCACTTGGTCAGCATTGACATGGTGGGACAAGGGTTCTGTTTCTGTGCTGTACAGCTCTCTGACTCTATATCTTATATGGCTGAAGACAATCATCACAGATAGGACCCCTCCAGAACCCCTTCATTCTCGGTGGCTCCCACACGACGGGTCCCCTTTCGTTCTTGATTATCTTCTTCACTGTTCAAGATACCACCTGCTTTAGTGTCATCTGCACACTTACTAACCATGCCTTGTACCTTCTTATCCAAATAATTAGATGACAACAACAATAGGCTAGGCCCAACACTGACCCTTGAGGCACCCCACTCGTTATAGGCCCACAGGCCTGAAAAATCAATCTTTCACCACCACTCTCTGCTACTTACCATCAAACCACAGTGAGACCCATAGGGGATGAGAATTTAATAATCAATACTTGCTTAACCAATAATCAATTTCTTTCTTGGGTCTTGAACTAACTGCACTATCTATGCATCTATGGTGGGTGTATCGAGACAGGTTTAAAAACTGCAAATTGATCTGCATGTGGTGTGGCTTGGAAGGAGGGTGTTTTAGACCTGTTACAGTATGCACAAAGCTGTGGAGACACATATGTACATCCCCAATTCTACTGTCTACTCCGCATCTGCGCCCAAGATGAGGGTTTCCATACCAGGACATCTGAGATGTTAGTGAATGGTGGTTCCCCTCTTCCATCATAGATGAGGCCCTCACTATGGTCTCCTTGATGTCCCGCAGCTCTGCAGTTACTCCCCCTCCTGCCAGTCACAACAGGGAGAGAGTCCCCCTAGTCTTCACCTTTCACCCTATCAGCCGTCGCATACAGCAGATAATCCTCCGGCATTTACGCCACCTCCAACGGGATCCCACCACTAGCCACATCGTCCCATCTCCACCCCTTTCCACTTTCCACAGAGGCTGTTCCCTCCACAACTCCCTGGCTAACTCGTCCCTTCGCACCCCAACTCCCCCCTCCCCAGGTCCTTTCCCCTGCAACCGCAGGAGATGCAACAACTGTCCCTATACCTCCCCCCTTGACTCCGTCCAAGGATCCCAACAGTCTTTTCAGGTGAGGCAGAGGCTCGCTTGCACCTCCTCCAATCTCATCTACTGTATCCGTTGTTCTAGATGTGGATTCCTATATATCAGCGAGACCAAGCGCAGGCTCGGCAATCGTTTCGCTGAACACCTCCGGTCGGTTTGTCGAAACCTTCCTGATCTCCCGGTTGCTAAACACTTTAACTCCCCTCCCATTCGCACACTGACATTTCTGTCCTGGGCCTCCTCCATTGTTAGAGTGAGGCCCAAAGCTAATTTGGAGAAACAACACCTCATATTTCGCTTGGGCAGCTTACACCCCAGCGGTATGAATATTGACTTTTCTAACTTCAAGTAATCTTTGCCTTCCCTCTCTTTCCATCCCTCCCCCCTTCCCAGTTCTCCGACTAGTCTGACTGTCCTCGTTTCCATTTTATCTCTGTTTGCTTTGTTGTTATTTTCTCCCAGCTAACAATGAGCTACTCCACATTTTCCTTGATCTGCATCCCCTTTGTCTCGTTTTCACACCTTACATTTCCTTATCTCTGTATGTCCCTCTCCTCTGATTCAGTCTGAAGAAGTGTCTCTACCCGAAACGTCACCCATTCCTTCTCTCCAGAGATGCTGCTTGTCCCGCTGAGTTACTCCAGCTTTTGTGTCTATCTTACATTCTCTTTCTAACAGGAACACGCACCGCCAGGCAAACAAATAATTTTCAGTCCATAGGGCCATTGCAGAATCAGCTCTTGAGAGTTAATCAGATAAACCAGTTTAAATGAGGCATAACTAATGGCCCTGCAGTGTATAAACAAGGAAACACTCGTACATGCACAGATTGCAAACACAACTTTGCAGCTCAATGCTTTACAAAAGAAAGCCAAAAAATATACTTGTTCCCAATTCTCTGCTGTTGCATTCTCTTCCCAAAGACAGTTCATGGCACTTTGTGAAGTCGTACAAGATGGAAAAAGAGAGACTTTATTAATTTATTTATTAATAACAACATAAAAGCCCATCTGGACCATATTAACTTCCTGGGGATAAATATCATGAATCCTAATCCCATTGTTCTTATTTTCTTAATTACTTCTAAGGGGCAATTAGTAGTAATCAATTAACCTACCAGCACATTTTGTTTAGTTTAGCCTAATTTAGAGATACAGCCCTTCGGCCCACCAAATCTGCGCTGACCAGCTATCTCTGCACACTATCCTACGCACACTAGAGACAATTTACAATTTTACCAAAGTCAACTAAGCTACAAACCTCATATTTTGCTTGGGCAGCTTGCAGCCCAGCGGTATGAACATTGACTTCTTCAACTTTAGATAGTTCCTCTGTCCCTCTCTTCCCCTCCCCCTTCCCAGTTCTCCCTCTATCTTCCTGTCTCCACCTATATCCTTCCTTTGTCCTTCCTTTGTCTGAAGAAGGGTGTCGACCCGAAACGTTACCCATTCCTTCTCTCCTGAGATGCTGCCTGACCTGCTGAGTTACTCCAGCATTTTGTGAAATAAATACCTTCAATTTGTACCAGCATCTGCAGTTATTTTCTTACACTAACCTACAAACCTGTACGTCTTCGGGATGTTGGAGGAAATGAAAACATCCTCAGGCAATTCACATAGTCATGGCAAGAGCGTGCAAAATCCACACACAGGCAAAACCAGAGGTCAGGATTAAACTCAGATCACCGGAGCTACATATATATTTTAATAAAAAAATACAAGAAATAAATATATACAAAACATGTTCCTTCCAAAACTCCATCCGACATTCTCAGAGGCTATACATATATTCAATACAGATATTCAATACACCAATTACACAAAATTACCTCCCACCTTTGCCACTCATGTGGCTCACTGGCGTGGAATACCTTCCCTTATTTTGAGGACGACTCCACCACACCCTGCCCCCCAAGTCCAGCCGAGGAAGGACCCTAGACTGTGGTCCTCCCCCACAGAGCCTTGGCGTTGGCTGCACCTCAGCACGTATTCCTGCAGTCAGCAGTGGGCCAGTCAGCAACATTCCCCGACGGACATCTCGCTCTGCTGGGAGGTCAACAAAGCTCGGGCAGACCAAAGAGCGTCTTTCACCGAGTTGATAACCTTCCAGCAACACTCTGTGTTAAGTGTTGTTTTTGCACCCACCTCTGGAGCTTGCTCTGGCAGCTCGTTCCATGTATCCAACACTCTCTATGTAAAGAAGTGCCCCTCACGTTCTTATTCTGAGAGGTTCTTTCTCCTCTCACTGTAAACCTCTGCCCAATCTTGGGAAACAGACTGTGCATTTACCCTATCTATGCCTCTCATGATTTTACGTCCCTCTATGACATCACTCATGGCCTGCCAAACTCTCCTTATAAACTCAATCCTTTGAATCCTGGCAACATCCTCATAAATCTTTCCTGCACTCCTTCCGGCTTAGTGACATCTTTCCTATAACAGGGTGACCAGATTCGAACAAAACACAATACTCCATGAGCAATGCCTTTCACAACTCCAACATACCATCTCAACATGTATACTCAACATGTATACCCAAACAGTCTTTCCAGGTGAGACAGAGGTTCACCTGCACCTCCTCCAACCTCATCTATTGCATCCGCTGCTCTAGATGTCAACTTATTTATATCGGCGAAACCAAGCGCAGGCTCGGCGATCGCTTCGCTGAACACCTGCGCTCGGTCCGCATTAACAAAACTGATCTCCCGGTGGCCCAGCACTTTAACTCCCCCTCCCATTCCCAGTCTGACCTCTCTGTCATGGGCCTCCTCCAGTGCCATAGTGAGGCCCGCCGGAAATTGGAGGAGCAGCACCTCATATTTCGCCTGGGCAGTTTGCAGCCCGGTGGTATGAATGTCGACTTCTCCAACTTCAGATAGCTCCTCTGTCCCTCCCTTCCCCTCCTCCTTCCCAGATCTCCCTCTATCTTCCTGTCTCCACCTGTCTTCCTTTGTCCCGCCCCCCTGACATCAGTCTGAAGAAGGGTCTCGACCCGAAACGTCACCCATTCCTTCTCTCCCGAGATGCTGCCTGACCTGCTGAGTTACTCCAGCATTTTGTGAATCAATGTATACTCAATGTCCTGACTGACAATGGCCAGTGTGCTAAAATCTCTTCACTGTCCTGACGTCATTTTCAGGGAACTATAGACTTGTAATGCAAGATACCTCTGTTCTATAACACTCCCCAGAGTCTAGTGAGGACTAGGGGAACTCTATCCTTAGTCCGTCTGGGGGGAGGGGGAGAGAGAGCAGAACTATGGGACACAGAGGAGACCTGTGTGAGGGATCGATCTATGATAGCAGGAGGGAACCCACATTTACTGAAGAAAGAGGACATCGTGGAATGGAATGCCTTATAATTTTACCACATTGCAGATGGTGTCTATGAACAATGTATCCACTTTTTTATCTCTTTTGTATTTTTAAAGGGAAAATGAATTTGCATCTTCAATTTATTATATTAACCGCAAAATAGTTCAAAGTTTTACCAGGTTTGCAACTGTCGAAGAAAATTTCCTTGTTACATTTGAAAGCTACTCCTTTATTCATTCTTTAGGAAACGGGGGCTTCCCCTCTTCCATTATAGATGAGACTCTCACTAGGGTCTCCTCGATATCCTGCAGCTCCACTCTTGCTCCCCCTCCCCCCATTCGCAACAATGACAGAGTCCCCCTTGCCCTCACCTTCCACACCATCAGCCATCGCATACAGCGCATGATCCTCCAACACTTTTGCCACCTCCAACAGGATCCCACTACTGACCACATCTTCCCATCTCCACCCCTTTCAGCAGAGACCGTTCCCTCCGCATCTCCCTGGTCAACTCGTTCCTTCCCACCCAAACCACCCTCTCCCCAGGTACTTTCCCCTGCAACCGCAGGAGATGCAACACCTGTCCCTGTACCTCCCCCCTCAACTCCATCCAAGGACCCCGACAGTCTTTTCAGGTGAGGCAGAGCTTCACATGCACCTCCTCCAACCTCATCTACTGAATCCACTATTCTAGGTATCAACTTCTGTACATCGGTGAGACCAAGGGCAGGCTCGGCGATCGACACCTCCGCTCAGTCCGCCTTAACCTGCCTGATCTCCCAGTTGCTCAGCACTTTAATTCCCCCTCCCATTCCCAATCTGACCTTTTTGTCCTGGGTCTCCTCCATTGTCAGAGTGAGGCCCAGTGCAAATTGGAGGAACAGCACCTCACATTTTGCTTGGGTTGCTTACACCCCAGTGGTGTGAACATTGACTTCTCTAACTTCAAATAGCCCTTGCTTTCCCTCTCTCTGCATCCCCTCCCCCTTCCCAGTTCTCTCACCAGTCTTACAGTCTCCGACTACATTCTATCTCTAACCCGCCCACTCCCCTGACATCAGTCTGAAGAAGGGTCTCGACCCAAAACGTCACCCATTCCTTCTCTCCAAAGATGCTGCCTGTCCCGCTGAGTTACTCTAGCATTTTGTGTCTACCTCCTTTCAGACTCTTCTGCATCTCAATTATCCTATTTCGTTAAGACACTTCATATTACACATGGAATAACACCTGAAATATTCATTTAGTTTTTATTTGAAAACATGCCAGCCAATAGAAGTACTATAATAAACAAAGTGCAATTTCCATCTGCAGTATTTCACCAAGGGTGTAAAACTGATTAAAAGTTTCAACTTAATTATTATTCCACAGAGATACATTTGCAATTGTTTTGTTTTCCTGTTATCTAGTTTTGCAATATTTGATTTGTGCTTCCTGGTCCTGCTTCACTGGGCAGTAGCTTACTGCCTGATTACCTTTTAGATTGCTTTGGTTTGCTTCATCACTTGTTCACAGTCTTGGTTCAAAATCCATATTGTGTGAATAGATCTTTCTATTCAATATCAGGGTCATTGGGGCCTTTCATTTTTTGTGTGTATTTTATTAATCCTTCTGTGCTTACAAAAATACAATTTTTTTGTTGATTTGGTATTTAAGGCCAAGATCACACATTTTAGTGAAGCAAAAGATTCATATGTAGGGGGAACAGGTGTGTACAGAGTTCAAAGATAAATGGATCGAAATAATTGTGCCTTGAGAGACATTCATTTCCGATTATTGCTTCACTATTATGACTTCTTTACTCCATTTCAAGCTGAACAGACAATAGACAATAGACAATAGACAATAGGTGCAGGAGTAGGCCATTCAGCCCTTCGAGCCAGCACCGCCATTCAATGCGATCATGGCTGATCACTCTCAATCAGTACCCCGTTCCTGCCTTCTCCCCATACCCCCTGACTCCGCTATCCTTAAGAGCTCTATCCAGCTCTCTCTTGAAAGCATCCAACGAACTGGCCTCCACTGCCTTCTGAGGCAGAGAATTCCACACCTTCACCACCCTCTGACTGAAAAAGTTCTTCCTCATCTCCGTTCTAAATGGCCTACCCCTTATTCTTAAACTGTGGCCCCTTGTTCTGGACTCCCCCAACATTGGGAACATGTTATCTGCCTCTAATGTGTCCAATCCCCTAATTATCTTATATGTTTCAATAAGATCCCCCCGCATCCTTCTAAATTCCAGTGTATACAAGCCCAATCGCTCCAGCCTTTCAGAGAGAGAAAGCCTTAGAGATAATTTGTTTTTTTTTAGATTTTATGCAGCGTAATAATAGAAATGAAGTAAGCTTCGTGAAGCAGTGTATTTATGGTCTGTTGGGGTGTGAAGTCAATTAGAAGTTAATGAATATAATACATTGATGGCTTCAGGATAGGATCCAATATGTTTTGATGAATTATGTGAGCACATTTATAATTACCACCATTATTTTTTTTACTGTGTATGCATTCAAAGATGAAATCATTTGTGCTTCAGTTTTGAATTGACAAACTGGGGGCTGAAGACAGCCAGAAACTGAAAAATGTCAACAATCTAAATTCATAGCTTTACTTGAGAACATATTTCTATAAATACATCAGCAGTGACATTTTTTATTAACTGAATGGATGATAATGTGTGGCACAAACATGTTTGACTTTATGATACAGTAAGCCGTGCAATAATTCATTTAGAAATGGTGTCAGTATGTAAGAGATTACAAGTTGTAAATTATCTTATTTTAGCATTATTATGGAGTAGAAATAAAACAATGTAAAAAAGCAAACTTGATTTGCACCCTCATTTATTCATTTTTATGCATTTAATCAGATAAAAATGTAAGTTTTGATGCTCATAAGTTTTCATGCCACTTATAATGGAGCAGTTTGTGATTCACATTTTCAGCTGTGTTGGAATCAATATGATACATTTGATACAAATAGACATGTCCAATGAGTACGAAAGAAAATAAATCAGATATCATTTAATAATTGGTAAGATCTGTAGAGTGAGATGTAACAACATTTATTGACAAAGGATAATGGTACAAGACTCAGGAGGACCATTTCAATGCTCTCTACAGGTCACTCCTGATTATATATTTTAACAGGTTTTAGAAGACAAGCTTTCTTATCACATAAATGATGAGCAGATGATCACATAACTTCCCTAAGGAGAAAGACATTGATCGAGGCAGGAATAATGACAGATCATAATACAATAAGAAAACACTTTCAGACATAAAGTTTTCTTGGAATGGGTAACCTCTACATGTGAGCCTTGTGTTATTACTCTCAAGCATAGATTTTCCTCTAAGACAATAAATTGTGTACGATAGAAGTTCAAGACCTTTAATAGTTCATCCATAACATCCCCTTTCTCTGTCACCTGTTGTCATTGGGTACTTGGACATCTGAAGTCATGGCATCTAAAGGGAAATTTTGGGCTTTTGCTGTTGAACTGTAAGTAACTTGTTTTTGGAAGGAGCAAGGTGACTCAAGAATAGTTCCATGAAAACTGGTGTTCTTCCCCTCAACTGAAGAGGATATTTCCTGTTTCTTCATGTGCTAGCCTTGCAGTAAGATCTTCTGACAGCCGTGTAGAAAACAGAAAATCTTGATAGCACACACCACCAGCCTCAAGAACAGCTTCTTCCCCTTTTTTAGCAGATTATTAACGTCCCATACATTCGGGGGTAGTCCCAATCTTCCAACCTACCTTAATTGCAGACGTTGCATATTTTTCTCTGTAACTTTAACACTACTATGCTATAAATCTATATTCTGTACACTGGTAGTTTTCTCTGTGCGCTACCTGTTGCACTTATAAATTGTTTGATTGCACTCATGTATCGTACAATCTAATTTTTCTATTGGATAGCATGCAAACAAAAGCTTTTCACTGTACCTTGGTACATGTTACAATAATAAACCAAACCAAACCAGATGAGTTACCTTTGTAATAATTTCCAAAATATTCTGAATTACTGAACAGGCAATCCAGTATCCAATATCCACCATTCTAATTATTCACAAAATGCTGGAGTAACTCAGCAGGTCAGGCAGCATCTTGGGAGAGAAGGAATGGGTGACGTTTCGGGTCGAGACCCTTCTTCAGACTGATGTCAGGGGGGCTGGACAAAGGAAGGATATAGGTGGAGACAGGAAGATAGAGGGAGATCTAGGAAGGAGGAGGGGAAGGGAGGGACAGAGGAACTATCTAAAGTTGGAGGTCGATGTTCATTTTCCAGCATTTTGTGAATAAATCGATTTGTACCAGCATCTGCAGTTATTTTCTTATGTCGACTTCTCCAACTTTAGATAGTTCCTCTGTCCCTCCCTTCCCCTCCTCCTTCCCAGATCTCCCTCTATCTTCCTGTCTCCACCGACATGTTTCTGTTTGCTCTTTTGGATGCAGATGGAGGAATCTCATTTAATTATTCAAAGTGAACACATGATGCATCTCCAAAGATAAACACACAAAACTGGAGTTACTCAGCGGGTCAGACAGCATCTCTGAAGCATCTGCAGTTCCTTCCTACACATTTTGTCTGCTTCTCTGGAGATGCTGTCTGACCCGCTGAGTTACTCCAGCTCTTTGTGTCTATCTTTGGTTTAAGCCAGCATATGCAGTGCCTTCCTAAATATATCTAACTCCAAACTCGCTTGTTTTCTTCCTTTTCCAATTCAGATGAAGAATATTGATTTGAAACAGTAACTCTCTCTACAAATGCTGCCTGACTTATCAAGAATCCACATTACCTCTGCATTCATTTTATATATCCAAGCATGTCTAATAACTATTGTGGTTAATGTATTAAATATTCCAACTTCTGGAAGATTGATGCAGGAATAGATTGTTCCAAAACATCGAAGACTGTCCTCTATAAATCTCATAAGTAGGAAGTCACCAACAGTTTCAGAATATAATTAAATTACTTTAAAAATGTAATCTGTTCCACACAGTTCTTCCTCTCGGTTCATTTTGAACATATTTAGCATAATATTGAGCATATTTGCACAGTAATAGATGTTTGCATTAATTTACAGAAGCTTTTCCAAAATGCAGGAATAGCACACGTTAATTACACTTTTAACTGAATTAAATTTCAGAAGTAAGATGTGCTTAATTACCGGTAAAAATTAATGTGGGAAAATTTGCATATTTTTCACTTCTGTGCCATCTATTATTTGCCAATTATAGGCTGTCCATCATCACGGTGTGTTGATATCATGTTCAATAGTGCAATGCGGATTCATTCTTTTGTGTAAATGTGGGTTTTCTATTGGAACACTTGTTGATGAATGTGGTATCAAGTATCATACCTATTGAAATATTGTTAATTTTTACCTATTTACTTTTTTGTTTGGTATCTTAGTATCTTTGTGTCACTGGCAAGGCCAGGATTTATTGCCCATCATTACCTTGATAAGGTGGTAAGAAACCATCTTCTTCAACCTCCTTCTTACTGCTTGGAAATAATAATGCAGTATTTAATAACGTGAGATCGGTGGCAGCACCATGGCTCAGAGATAGAGTCGCTGCCTTACAGTGCCAGAGACCCGGGTTTGATCCTGGCTACCGATACTGTCTGTATGGAGTTTGTACCTCGTGTCTCCTCGTGACCTGTGTTGGTTTCCTCAGGGAGCTCCAGTTTCCTCCCACACTCCAAAGACGTACAGGTTTGTAGGCTAATTGGCTTCGGTGAAATTATAAATTGTCCCAAGTTTGTAGGATAGTGTCAGTGTGTGGGGATAGCTGGTAGGCGCTACTAGGTGGGCCGAAAGGTCTTTTTCCACACTGTATCTGTTAACTAAACTAAACTAAACTAAAGATCAAATAATACATTTTAGGGATATATACTCCAGCAAGCAAAAATAAATACATTATTTCACAAAATCTGGTAGGAACTCCATAAGCTTTCCAAGGCTTTAAGAATTAAGTCCATACTTGCCCTTGCTAATCTAATGTCTGTGGAAGATGTCAGATGATGCCCAGTGAAGCCAATTCCACTCACAATCACATTGAACCAGTTCCACTCCCAAAAGTATTCAGGCTCCGCTTAATGTCGCAAGACTGTGCTTGACCAGTTATTAGTTGTCTGTAGGTCTGAAACACCTTAGACACCTGGCAGGAGTCCCAAATCAAAATGGTCTGTACCGTGCTATTGCCTAGGGCAATTGGGCCATCATCCCCATTTTCAAATTATTGCCCTCCCGCTCTTGCCCCATTAATGCCAGGAAAAGACGAGAGTCATCAGCGTCAGTGCTTTCTTAATGATGATTAATTAGTAAAGATTTTATGAAGGAGCAGGATTTAAAAAAAATAAATTCAGAAATAGCTGGGATAATTCAACAAGTCAGACAACATAACTGGAGGGAGAAACAGCGTTAATGTTTGAGGTTGATAAACTTCTATTCGGGCGGCATGGTGCTGCAGTGGTGGAGGTGCTCCCTTACAGCGCCAGAGACCTGGGCTCGATCCAGACTACGGGTGCTTGGCTGTACCTAGTTTGAACGTTCTCCCTGTGACCTTCGTGGGTTTTCTCTGGGTGCTCTGGTTTCCTTCCACACTCCAAAGACGTACAAGTTTGTAGGTTCATTGGCTTGGTATAATTGTAGATTGTCCCTAGTGTGTGTAGGATAATGTTAGTGTGCAGGGATCGCAGGTCAGTGCGGACTTGGTTTTCCGAAGGGCCAGTTTTTGCGCTGTATCTCTAAACTAAACTAAAATCTAAATATTTTTAGACGGTTTGAAAAACTTAAAAATGTAAATATGCACGACTCCAATGTGAGGCCATTAAAACTGCTTTGTTTTATTATGGTTTGCTTGTGTCCCATGATAGATTGAATGTGAGTAAGGGTGAGTGAGGCTTGGCGGTCAACTAGAGCTTGATCAGCAACCAACTGTACCAGCAGTACATCACTGCACTGTAATATGATGAGACAGTATTCAGTATTTTTCCCTAAGGTGCAAATAATTTTGCTGACCAGTATCATACACTATCGCAGAACCTTTACTACTCAGAAGGAAACCATTTGACCTATCGTTCATGCCATAACACCCCAGCCTCTGCAGATTAATGTGATAGCTGAAATCCCTCATCCTTGGAATCATTCTAATAAATCCCTTCTGCACCCTTTGTGGACTTCACTCTGCACATGATGGCTAGAAATGAAAGCAACACTGTTGTTGCTTAAACAATGTTTTGTACAGGTCCAATAAAACATCTCTGCCTTTGTCCACTCTGCCTTAATTTGTAAAGGTTCGGATTCTAAATATTTTACTAACTGCTCCCTCAATGTTCCTTGTCATTTTTAACAATTAATACCTGGCTCTGATTAAAGGTCATCGACATGATATGTTATCTCCATCTCTTTCTACACACTCGCTTCCTGTCCAGGTGAGTATTTCCATCATTTGATCTTTTTATTTCACCTAGGGTTCCTCTGGTTCTGCACAACCTTAATGCCTGTGTCATTGAGTCTATGTGCTCCTCATTATTGCATTAATTCACTTCGTTTTGTGACCTTGGAGATTCCAGTCATTGATTTTTCTTTGAGGAGTAATTGCTTTAATGTAGAATGTGCGAGAATCAATTAGTGTACAGCAAGCTCCAACAAACTGCTTCATCAAAATGACCAGTTAACTTAGTTGCATAATAATGAAATGATTAAGGAATGAGTACTGGTCAAGATGAGGGAGAACCGCCTTGTTCTTCTCTGGTAGGATGTAATTTTGGAGTTGAGAGGACAATTTATTAAGCCACTGTTCCATATGGTTTCCAGAATAATGAAGTTTGCAGTAGATTGAATGTGTTCAGCATGTAAAGTCATATTTATGAAGGCAGTACAGAGAGATGTCAAGAGGTACCTTTAAACCATGCTTGTTATTTGCACTAATTTGTGCTGCCTGCTCATTAAAACGATTCCAGTGTGGAATGACTGCTGCCCACTCTGTTTAGTGCCTTACTCGTTAAGCTAGGGCACAGTTTTGTGAGAAGGAGTTAAAACCAACCTGCACTGTTTAAAGCTGGTTCACAACTCCCAAAATTGAGTGCGTAAACTATGCAGAGTTTTGGCAAAGGTTCAAAGGTCAGTTTATTGTCACATGTATCAATTAAGATTCAGTGAAACTCGAATTACCATACAGCCATACTGAAAAAAAGCAACAAGACACACAACTGCATAAAAGTTAACATAAACATCCACCACAGCAGATTCCCCTCAGTTTTCACTCTGATGGAAGGCAATAAAGTCCAACCTTCTTCCTCTATATTCTCCCGCGGTCGGGGCAGTCGAACCATCCGTAGTCGGTGCGATCGAAGCTCCCGCAGACGTTAATCGATGCCCCCCACGTTGGGGCAATCGACGCTCCCGCGTCAGTACGGCCGAAGCTCTGCGGCTTGGAGCTCCCGATGTCGGTCTCCAACCAGGGACCGCGAGGTCCACGATGTTAAAGTCCGCAGGCTCTTGCGGTTGGAGCTCCGAGGTCAATCCCTGACAGGGATTGCGAGCTCCACGATGGTAAGTCCGCAGGCTCCGGGATGGAGCTCCCAAAGTCGGTCTCCAGCAGAGGCCGCCAACTCCACGATGTTAGGCAGCAGTGCAGACAGAGATACCATATGGAAAAAAATCACATCTCCGTCGAGGTAAAAGAGATTTTAAAAAGTTCCCCCGACCCCCACATAAAACAAGCTAAAGAACACTAAAACATACGTTTAACACAGACTAAAAAAACAACAAAGAAGGAAGGGACAGACAGACTGTTGGTGAGGCAGCCATTGCTGGTTCCACCCTACATCTCAGCTAACTCCAGAGACATTGAGAGAATGGTGTAGCACAAGGAAGAGTGTAGTTTTCTAACACTATGGTGAAACATTGATTGAGGAGAACAGGCATGGGGTAGGAGTGTTCTTCCAGGCTGAAGGCAGTGGGAGCAAATAGCTGTGACAGCCAATCTGCTGAGTCTGATTTGGATGCAAAGTAGGGTTGCCAACTTCCTCACTCCCAAATAAGGGACAAGTAAGGGGCCTCCTCACCCAGCCAGCTGCCACGTGCTCCTACTCCACTAATGGCGGCCGCCCAGGCCGGGAGGCGGGTTGCTATGCAACTTCCGATAGGCGGCACCCGGGCCTACACTGTCCGGGACTACAGCGGCCCCCGGGTGACAGTGCCCGGGCCTACAGTGTACAGACATACAGTGTCCGGGCCTACAGTGTCCAGGCCTACAGCACCGTCTGGGCCTAATACGGGACAAGGGCTGTCCCGTATGGGACAAACCACTTTAGCCCAAAATACGGGATATCCCGGCTAATACGGAACAGTTGGCAACCCTAATGCACAACCTTGCTAAGTTCCATGGATACACACGTGAGGTGAACACCAGAAATTACAGCTTTAATGGTCACCTTGCTGAATATATCACAAACCATACACACTGTTCAAACTGACCACTTAACAGCTGTAGCACCTCTAACCATCATTCTCTTCTCTTCCCCACTGCCCACTCATAATTAAATATTGGTTGATTAGTTGATGTTGGAGGGATTTGTGTGTTTTACCTGCACTCCAAATCTGGCTCTCACGTGGGGCCTAGTTGCCATATAAATTAAATCTCAGATCAGGACAGCACCCAAACAATATAGTACTGCAGTGGTGAGTTTCTCGTTCAAGTCGGCTTATTTAGGCCTTAACAGTAATATATTGGGAAGCACACTGAGAGTGCCCACTGTTTTTCACTGACTCAAAACACTTGCAGCATTTTATAGTAGCTGTGTTACAATGATTTATATGTGGATTTTACGTTTTGCAATAATTCACTCGTCACCCAATTGTCTTTGTATTTCTTGATCCATTTTTTATCCCTGCAGAGTTGCCTCTATCTGACTGACAGCTAAGACTTTCTTTCTAGAGCTTGGAAAACACTTAAATGTCATAATGTGACTTATCTTATGATCAATTTTATTGCCTTGTTTGCAAACCTCCTATGTTTGGCTTTGCTTTAGCTAGCTGGACCTTGCAATCTGAACGGTTCTTTGCAGATACAATCGCAACTTTAAAGAAGCATTTAGACAGATGCATGGATAGGGTAGGTTTGGAGGGATATGGGCTGAATGCGGGCAAGCGGGACTAGCGCAGATGGGGCATGTTGGTCAGCATGGGCAAATTGGGCTGATGGGCCTGATTCCACGCTTTATGACTATGACTTCTCTAATCTGATTACTGCCTCTCCTTTAAGTCTCCTTCATCATGTTGGTCTCCTTCCGCATCATCCTTTTCCAGAATGTTAAACATATTACAAACATGCCCATTTTTTTTACAATTAGCATAATACTATCATGGGCGGCACAGTGGCACAGCGGTTGAGTTGCAGCGCCAGAGACACGGGTTCGATCCATGTCATTGGTATGGTTAGTAAGTTTGCACACATCACTACATCACTACATTAGTGGTAAAGTGAGCAGTGAACCCAAGAGACACATTGGCTGCACCTAACGGCTGCGGCTCGCTGGCAGTCTGTTTGTCTTTTTTCCTTTTTTTTTGTTTGTGTGTCGGTGTTGGGATGGTTTTTGTTTCTGTTTTTGGCTGTGTATGTGTGGGGTGGGGCGGGGGTTGGTGGGGGGGGCGGGGTGGGGTAGGGGGTGGTGGGGTGGGGGAAACCTTTCTTTTATTAGGTCTCTTCCCCGGGGCGCAGCTCGGCGGCGGGGCCTTCCATCGCCCGGCACGGCTCGGCCACGGGGCTTTCCATCGCCCGGTACGGCCGCGGGACGTTTCAGCGCTCGGTGCGGCTCGGCCGCGGGGCCTTCCATCGCCTGGCGCGGCTCGGCCGTGGAACGGTTCAGCGCCCGGCGCGGCCGCGGGGCCTTCCGTTGCCCGGCGTGGCTCGGCCGCTGGACTTAACATCGCCGGCGCGGCACGACCGCGGGACTTGGCAGCGCCCGGTGCGGCTCGGCCGCGGGGCCTTCCATCGCCCGGCGCGGCTCGGCCGCTGGACTTAACATCGCCGGTGTGGCTCGGCCGCGGGACGTTTCGGTGCCCGGTGCGGCTCGGCCGCGGGGCCTTCCATCCTCTTGCGGGGGCTGTGCGTGTCGGTCGCCTCGGTAGGGGTCGAGCTGCCTGTCCGTGGGCGTGGGGGGAAGAGAGTGGAAGTTTTGTTGCCTCCATCACAGTGAGGGGGTGTTTGGAGTCACTGTGATGGATGTTTGTGTTGGGGTCGTGTGTCCTGTGTTCTTTTCTTTTTTGTTGTGTTCTGTGACTGCTGTAATTTCGTTCGGTATCTGTACCGAATGACAATAAAGTTCTGTATATCACAAGAAAATTAACGGTGATACAAACAGGATCTTGAGCCAGTGGGCTGAGGAATGGCAAATGGGATTTAATTTGGATAAACACCAGGTATTGCAATGTGGTGGGACAAACCAGGACAGGACTTGCACAGTAAATGGTAGGGTGCTGGAGAATGTTGTACAATAGGGAGACCTAGGGCCACAGGTATTGTTCCATGAAGGTGAGTGACACAGGTGGACGGGGTACCACCAGGGGGTGTGGGGGAGGGGGTCGGGGGAAACCTTTTTATCAATCTCTTACCTTGCCGGAGCTACGACTGTTTTCCGGATCGTATCTCTAGTCGCTCTGCGGCCTAACATCATGGAGCTGGAGGTCTTGCCTGGGACTGACATTGAGTCCCCGTGGGGGCATGGACTTATCATCTGAGCCTGCAATCCCTTGCCTGGGATCGACGTTCCAATGCAGCCTGTGAACTTTAACATCAGAGCTCACAGTCTCGGGTTGAGACCAGTCGGGAGTTCCAATAGCAGCACGAGGTTTGACTGGGGTAGATCGCCGGCGCGGGGGATCTGAGATTTCCCCCCCACCAATGAAGGAGCTTGACAGCTCCGACGAGGAAGGCTCGCTACCGGCTACGGGAGTCAATATCATCCCGTCAACAGAAGGTTAGAGCCCCTGACCGCTGGAGGACAAAGAAGGGAGAGATTGAACTGTTTTTCACCTTCTATCACAGTGAGGAATGTGGAGGAGTCACTGTGGTGGATGTTCATGTTAAAATGTATTTTGTGTGTCCTGTTGCTTTTTATTGTTATGACTGTATGACAAATGAAGTTCCTCGTATGTTGCAAAACATACTTGGCTAATAAAGTATTATTGTGATTGTGATTGTGTGATTGTGGGTAGTGCATTCATCGTTCAGGGTATTGAGTCCAGGATTTGGGACATCAGGGTACTGGAGCCTAAAACTAGCAAGCATAAGTTTAAGAAGAGTGGGGAAAGATGTTAAAGGGACCTGAGGGAGCAATTTTTTTTCCACACATAGGGCAGTGTGTACAAGGAATGATCTGCCAGAAGAACCGGTAGAGGCAGATACAATTACACCATTTGAAAGACACCTAGACATATATATACCTGGATGGGAATGGTTTAGTGGGATATGGGCTAAATGCAGGAATATAGGACAGGTTTGGTTAGGTAACTTGGACAGCATGAATGAGTTGCGCTGAATGCCATTGCTGCATAGCTCTGTGAATCTCTGACTCAATCTGAGGAAGTTCCTTATCACACAGAAATTTAGCCTTATTTTTATTTTATTTTATTTTTAATTTTATTTATTTTATAGGTGCAGGAGGAGGCCATTCGGCCCTTCGAGCCAGCACCGCCATTCAATGTGATCATGGCTGATCATTCTCAATCAGTACCCCGTTCCTGCCTTCTCCCCATACCCCCTGACTCCTTATATTCTAACATTCAGAGAGAGTGCTCCGTTGTCTGACATGGCATTTTTTATACGTCTTTTTGCTCACACGTGATTGTGAAAGATCCCACGATCAAAAATAAGGAGGAGTTATCCCCAAATGCCTAACCACACGTGACCCCTTAAATTACATCTTAAAATTAGATTGCTGGTCTTTACAATATAATTGTTTGTGGAGGCTTGCTGTGCACACAGGTCACCTGCTCTGTTACAATGGCGATTATACTTCAAAAGTATTTGACTGGCCGATTTGGGGAAAAGTGTGGCATAATTAAAAGTCTCTTTTCTTCTTTCTACTCATGAAAATGAGAATGAGAAGAGTTAATTAACTGGAGTAACTCAACGGATCAGGCAGCCTCTCTGGAGAAAAGGAATATGTGACGTTTTGGGTCCTAACCTTTCTTCAGACAGTCTGAAGAAGGGTTTCAACCTGAAAAGTCACCTATTCCTTTTCTCCAGAGATGCTGTCTGAACTGCTGAGTCACTCCAGCATTTTATGTCTATTTTCGGTGTAAACCAGCATCTGCTGCAGCTCCATCCTGTACAGAGTTAATTCACAGTTTTTCCTTAGAATTTTGTTTCAAAGTTCAGCGCCAATGAATGAAGTTTTATTTTTGCAATAAAGCGGAACTGCTCCATTGGAATGGAATGTGGTGGTTCAAGGAACCAGCTAATTGGAATAGGGCAGGGAGGAGAACTCCGCTGTAATGTTGAACTGGATGTGACATTCCATCCTGCTGTGTTTTGACTGTGAGATTCTGCCAGCTCGACAAGGAGAATTTCTATTACATCACTGTTTAATTGGATATGTCTGGAGCTCTGAAGTGTTACAACGTGATAAAAAATTACCCCAACATACTTTGGTTAATCAATATCAAGCTCTGCTTTCTTTTGTGTGTGGCTTGAAGCAAAGTTTTGCTTGCTGCTGTCACTGAGGACATTATCCGCAAGTATTTACTGCGCTCTGGGGCATTGATCTCACCTTCTCCAACATGACTTCATCCTATCCTGTCCATGGGGGATCTGCAGTGCCCAGGAACAATGGAGTCAGCAACCACACTGTAAATGCAATCAGATTGAGGAAATCAACCACAAAGTAAAATAAAGCATGCCGTTAAAAAAAAGTATAAAATAATTTTATAGAAGACAAATAAAGTTCAGGACCGAGACATGACATTGAGGTAGAAGATGACATGTCATGAGAAGACAATAAATATGTATAATTTTAGTGATAAATGAGGAATGACACTACTCAACTAGGAAATCAAGTTTTCTGGACCAGATATGTTGAGAAATATGAATTATAAATTAGAGACACAAGAGAGAGCAGATGTTTGAATCTGGAGGAATAGAAAACAAACCATTGGAGAAACCCAACGGGTCAAGAACCTGAATCAGGACTGAGAGTGCTCGGGGAAGGTAGCCAGTATGAGAGGGTAACAAGCAGTGGGGGTGAACAGGGGCTGCTCTGTGATAGATGGAACTGGGTGAGGTGGAGGTTGATGGGCAGAAGGAGCCAGCAGGGGGAGCAAGTTGGAGCCAGATGGTGAAAGGGAATAAGGAAGTTTGAGTCAGAGGCTGGAAAGTGACCTGGAAGCAGATAAGGGAGGGGTGATAGGTAGATAGGACCAAATGAGGGAGGGGATAAGAAAGGGAGACCAAGGAAGGAGAAAGTTTGGTGGATTGGTAGGTGGGTGATGGCCAGGTGAAACCAGGTTGGGGAGGGGGGTGTAATAAATGTGGTTGAACAAAGATAGAGCGAACCTATGTGGATCGGTTAGAGTGGGAAATGAACACAATGGTGTGGAAAATTGAGTAAGCGCATGTGAGCCCACCATTTCCCAGTTGTCTGCTTTCATGCTCACTCTCCCCAGAGAAAACGGAAAGAGTTCCCATGCCCCTCACCTCTCACCTCTCACCCCACTAGCCTCTGCATTTGGCACGTTATTCTTCCCAATTTTTCCGGTTGCAACAGGATACCATTTCCACATAAACCTCTCTCTCTGTGATTTCCTAACCTGCTCAACCTTGTGCACCTACCCCTCTATGTAACTATGTAACACTTATCCCTATAAACCCCCCCCCCCCCAAACATTATCCAGGTACCTATACAGCCCTTTCAGATGAGGCAAGGATTCATGTGCACGTTCTACAAAATGGTCAATGGCTTTTGATGGTCTTCACGTGACCTACTTTACATCGGCCGACACAAATGTAGATGAGCAACCATTTTGTGGAACACCTGCCCTCTGTTTCCAGTGATTTCCTCAAACTTCCAGTTGCATGCTTTTTTCAAATCCATTCCTATTCCCATTCCCACACTGGCCTGTCTGGCCTCGGACTTCTCCTGTGCCAGAGTGAAGAAACTAGAAGAAGATTGCCTCATCTTCTACCTGGGCAGACGACAGCCCAATGTTATGAACATAAAAGTCTACAATTTTGGGTCACTCTCCAGTGTCCCTTTCCCACACTTACTAGTCCACTCAAGTTATCTTTCCCTTTGTTCACCTTTCCCATTTCACCTCCACCCTCATCACCAGACCCTTGGTCACCGAGATTCATCATCTCTTCCATCTGCCCATCACCCACACAGCGACACACCTGTAATTCTCTCCCTTCTCTTTGGGTCCCCTCCCCTACCTTGTTCCATCTGCCCATAATTCCTCCCTTATCAGGTTCCGCTATTCAGCCTCTATTCTCTCCCTTCCCTCTCCTCACCTGCCTCCACCTGTCCACACTGACAACATCTCCATTTAACTACACAGTCGAAACCGCTGCCATTTTTGTACAGTAATAAAAGTGACTCTTGACAGATTAATCATCATGACAACTGCAAATTCTAGGCTAAAGTTATTCTGCACTTGGCCGAAGCAGAGAAAACAAAATCATATTTGTGTTCTGAGAGAACTGCAGTATTAAAACTAGAAAGGATAAATTCTGTAGGCAGTCATCTTGAATTGGAGCCAAGAATTTTTGACAGGAAGTGTAATTTTGTTCAGTTAAATAAATTTACAGTCATAATGAGATGACATTTATGTGCCACCAGAGGCCACCGATGATGTTACTGCTTTATCCACTTGAAAGGAAACAAAATTGTGCTGGCTCAAAAATTCTTCAAAAATAATCTGGTGGGGATTGGTTAACAGATGTTGCATTCTGACATTAATTCCTTACAGTTATTTTTAGTTTTAGAGATCAGTTGGTGACAATTTAACATTTTCTTTTCTCCTCTCAAGTTACGTAAGTTTACTCCTAGTTTTAAAATGCCTGAAGTCTAAAGTGAAGCAAGCTTAGGTTTGGTTGGTACTTACATGAGAGATTGCCTGAGAATTATAAAGTGTAGTTGGCATCACCTGAGATGATGGGTCACTCTCTCTGAAAGTCATGAATAGGCCCCATGTTCAGTCTGCAAAATGACAATAATCTTGGGACTTTGGAGGAGATTGAGAAATATGCAAGTGTCTGACATTAACATGATGTAAATGGATTAGAAAATAAGGTTACACGATTCTGTAGCCAAGGATTAAATCAGGGAAGTGTACAGCTTAAAAAGCATGTATCCATATAAATGCCTGGGTGTTAATTCAGGTTGGTTGTTCAAAAGATTGTACGTAATTACAGTCGTAGAGTCATATGAGCTACACAATATGGACGCAGGCCAACTTGTCCATGTTGACCAAATTGCCTTAGCGAGCTCGTCCCGTTTACCTGTGCATTACCCCAATCTCTCCAAACCTTTCCTATCCAAGCACCTGTCCAAGCCTCTTTAAAATATCATATTTATACCTGCTTCTATCACTTCCTCTAGCATTTCATTCCATAAATGCACCATCCTTCATGTGAAAATGTTGTCCCGCAGGTCCCTTTTAAATCTTCCTCCTCTCACTTTAAACCTGTACCCTCTAGTTTTAAGTTCCGCTTCCCTGGGGAAAAGACAATGGCTATTCACCTTATGTATGTCTGATCATTTTATAAACCTCTGAATGGTCCCCCCCTCGGCCTCCTACGCTCCTAGGATAAAAGACCCAGCCATTCTATTCTCTGTAATTCAAACCTTCCAGAACCAGTAAATCCTCATAAATCTTTGCTGCTATATTTCGCATGAAGTGAAGCAGAATCAATCATTTCTATTTGCGGTTGACAGATTATATATTACTAGACTGGATAAATGATCAAAAATTCTATTGACACCATCATCATTGAGTACTGGTTGCTCATGGAAGAGAGTATGGTTGGATGAGGATGAATATCTTGGAAGTTTGCTTGGCTAATTTTGACTGTGGTAGAACATTCAAAACTTTCCGTAATGAGATTAAAGTTCTTGCTAGCAAGGATTCTGCATGGGTTGATGAGAAGAGAAAGTTTAATGTGCTGAAGAGCTTTTTCTCATTTCATGCTTCCTTACTTTACTGTATGTCACATTTTTGAGGATAATTACCTTGAAGAGCACCTTCTCCTCACAGCTTATAATTAGATGGACGCATCATCACCGACAGCCCAATAACTCTTTTTCTGATTTTGACAGTCAACGATCGAACAACTTAAAAAACAGCACCGGGAGGTGGAAATTTAATTAAGGTCTTTTATTTAAGAATAAACTTACTTTGTAAGTAAGTTCAATTATATTGCAATAGCATAGAAGATCCAATGTCTCATGTGAGATCAAATGGATTTCACTTGGAAAAACCTTTGCTTGGTTTCTATCACAGGGAAGAGTATACAAGGAAAATCAAGTGGATTTGGATGTCATGGCAAGGTGGGATGTAAGAGGTTGTGTTCAGGAGAGGCAAACTGGCCATTTTTACAAATGAAATAATGCAAGTAAACTCAACAAATAAAACTATTTATGTAAAAGTCTCAGATAATACACTACAATAAAATAATATATGACAGTTCCATATGATGTAAAATAGGACAATCCACAGTATGTTTATACGGCCTCTGAATTTACAGGTTTAGGTTTAGAGGTTTAGAGACACAGTGTGGAAACAAGCCCTTTGACCCACTGAGTCCACGCACTAGTCCACACTGAACCCTGCACACTAGAGACGATTTACAGAGGCCAATTAATCTGCAAATCTGCATGTCTTTTGAAAGTGGGAGGAAACTGGGGGCATCCAGATAAAACCCACACGGTCACAGGGAGAATGTGCAGATTCTGTATGGACAGCACCCGTAGTCAGAATCCAACCCTGGTCTCTGATGCTGTAAGGCAGCAACTCTATCACTGTGCCACTGTGCTGCCCCAAATTCTGTATTCTGTATCAAACACAGCTTTAGCCCTTAATTGTGACCTCTATTGGGAATACCAGTAGAAACATAGGAATCCTATTATTATTTATACAATTGTTTGTAACGCCTGATGACATTGTCATGTAACAAGGCTCTGAAAAATACTCTTCTGTTTGCATAATCATCTACATCAAGATTTCATTCTAGTTATATTCACCGCATGGAAGAAGCAGGCCCTTCAGCCCACCTGCCCACGACAACGAATATACCCTATCTACACTAGTTCCACTTGCCCGCGCTTTGCCCATAACCTTCTAAACCTATCCTGTCCATGTGCTTGTCCAAATGTCTCTTAAATATTATGACCTGTTTGAAAAGTTCAGGACTAATACAGCAAGCTAGGGTAGAGTTCAGTTAATCACTGTGAATTATGCATTTCATGCCAAAGTTGTATGACTTTTTCAGTCAGAGAGTTGTAAATCTGTGGAATTCTCTGCCTCAGAAGGCAGTGGAGGCCAATTCTCTGGATGTTTCCAAGAGAGAGCTAGATAGAGCTCTTAAAGATAGCGGAGTCAGGGGGTATGGGGAGAAGGCAGGAACGGGGTACTGATTGTGAATGATCAGCCATGATCATATTGAATGGCGGTGCTGGCTCGAAGGGCCGAATGACCTACTCCTGCACCTATTGTCTATTGGCTGCAGAACTACACTAGTAGTGCAACAATGGAATTTGCAAAAAATCCCCACCATTCATTCCATGGAATTGCTCTGGGATTCTGCACCCAGGTTGACTTATCATACTCAAATATTCATGTGAATGATGACTATCATTGTGATGTTAGAACACAAGATGCTATTTTACAAAAATGTTATGTGTCAGGCTTTATGTTTTTGTAAATTATTTTATTTATAACAAATGAGATCTTTTTCTCTTGTTTCTTTTATCTGAAAATAGCTTTTAAGTGTTGGTGAATGTCAGAGAAATTAAAAGTCTTTGGAAAGCCAGAACAGGTTTTTGACAGCTGGCAAAGCTGGGGATGAGGCCCAGACACCCGTCAAAGGCTTCCTGACTCGATTACATGTCAAAGCCCAGGGCCTTGATCAGCTCAAATTGGACCTAGTTGGCCTAGTTTCCTGCTTATTGAGTTGATTGGAACTGGGGGGCAGTCAGTCAGTCCTCTGATGCTTCAAGGCTGGTAAGTAAGTTGGGTGGATGACTTTAAAAACAGCCCTCAGATAACATCGTGTGACAGACCAGTGTAATAATGAGGGAAGTGGCCTGTCTATTGCCGTGGTCTCCATTTAAAAAAATAGTCTCTCAAGAATGAGCACAAATGGATTAACAGCATTTGTGGAGAGAAAGACAAGACACTCATTATAGCAATTCCCCTTCTGCATAGCCGAGAGAAATTACAGCTCAGAGGAAGACAAAAAATGTGGGAATGAACAAAGGGAAACTCGATGCGGGTGTTAGCGATAAAGCTGAATGATTCTAACTACTTTGCTTTAATTTCCAGAATCTCCAGTAATTTCTTCTTGTTTGACTGGTCTTTTTACTTCATTGCCATTTGCAGAATATCACTGATTCGGAGTAATGCTGGTCGTGATATAGCTCTGGAGGGATTGATCCACACACAATTAAACACAAAATGAGCTTAACCTGATTTTGTGTCTGAATGAGTCCAGTAGATACTTTATTCACGATAAATCAGTATAATGTGCAAGTATGTAGCATTTTGATAACCATTTAGAGTAATTGTATTAAGGACATTTTGCTCTGGGTGACTCATTTTGAAACCGAATCTGTTGGAAAAAAGCATATATACCTTCCCTCCCACTACTTCTCAATGTATGGCGATGCCCAGTTTACTCTCTCTCGCGCTCTCCTCAGCAATTCAATTTTATGTTCCAACTCCCCTTATACAGGTTCATTGCGGCTGCTTTCTGGCATGGGTAGTGACTGCTGTTGACGGTTTCACTGGGAAGCCTGAGAAATCTGAGCCCAGTCAAGTGTCCATCTGATGTCAATGGTAGTAGTGCAGTGTTTAAGTTAATGGATGCACAACCTAAAGCATAGTGTGGTAATCCTGAAACCAGAATTCAAATCTCACCATGGAAGTGGTAGGATGTAAATTCAGCTGGAATTTTAAAACAGGTGTTTGTCTTCAAAACATTTTTTTCCCGAGAAACCAGGTCCACGCCGACCAGTATCCTACACACTAGGGACAATTTATAATTTTAAAGAGAGCCAAATAACCTACTTAAAGAGAGCCAAATAAACTACGTCTTTGGAGTGTGGGAGGAATCCAGAGCACCCTGAGAAAACACATGCAGTCACAGGGAGAATGTACAAACTCTGTACAGAGAGCACCCGTAGTCAGGATCAAACCCGGGTCTCTTGCGCTGTAAGGCAACAACTCTTCCGCTGCGCCCTCGTGCCACCCTATTGATTATGGAGTAAAACCTATTTGCATTCCCTGCTGACCCCCAGTGGAAAATAAAATCTGAGGGACAGGGTTAATGGATTAATTAGGTACTGTCAGAGACCATTCATCATTCTGATAAAGTGTTCCATGTTTTGAGGTGATGCAAGACACTGACTCTACCTCACCTGCTGAAGACACAAAATGCTGGAGTAACTCAGCGGGTCAGGCAGCATCTCTGGAGAGAAGGAATGGATGGCGTTTCGGGTCGAGACCCTTCCTCAGACTCACCTGCCGTAGAGGTTGTTCAGGGGGTTTCGTGGCTGGGATCCAGGCATCAAACCAGCTGCTGGAGCTGGAGGAGAGATGGAATCTGCCACAATAATTACTTCATTTGAGAGGTGCTATTTTCAGACACGGCGAGAGCAGAGTCTGATCATTGCTGAAACTTTGCCAGTTGTCCCATGAAGGGGGGGGGGGGGGGGGGGGTGGGTGAGGGTCACAAAGAGCATTACTACTGATCCTCTCTTTTCTTATAAGTGACAAATTAATTACCCTTCATATTCCTTTGTTTCCCCGGATCCATGCCATGACCACATCTAAAGAATAATTTACCAACTGCACATCACCTATGTAAGAACTGTGATTCTCCCAATTCTAACCTATGCTATTATTTCTAACATGGATCACAGCAATTGGGCTTATCCTCTTCTCTTTCCAGGTTCATCTGCAGCGCCTGTGAGGTAGAACATAGACCAGTTCAGCCCACAATGATTGCACCGAATGTGATGCCAAGTTTAACTGATCTCATCTGCCTGTACATGATCCGTATTCCTCTATTCCTTGCACCTGCATGTGCCTATCTAAAAGCCCCTTAAACACAACTTTTGTATCTACCTTCAACCACAATGCTATGCATCCCATAACCTGGCATAGGGCAAGCAGCACACCCTTTGGGACTGTAATTCTTTGCTGTCATTATCAGCCTATCCAGCTATGGACTCCTCTATCACTATCCCATTTCTGAGCTGCTCTATTCTCCCCCCATCACCACATTGACAGTCTGCTGACCCATGGCCCTTTGGTGTGTGTTGTAGCAGTTCACTCTTACGCCCTTTCCTTGTCTTTATAGATAGTAAGCAGAGCGGGGTTTGGTGCCCTGCAACTGGGACTGTTTGATTGCAGGAGAATGGGAAACTGTGAGCAACAAGTCCAGCTGAATACAGCTACACTCTTGTACTGCAGTGTAGCAATCACTTGTTTAGTAACATGGAAGAAGGTGGATCTGAACAGATGAAATCTGACACAATTGATGGAATAAGTATTGCATTTGATCATCTGAGAAAGTGCTGCTTTGCTTAATGAGCTAACACATCTTATTGAGGAATTAGGAATCTACGTTGAAATTCAACAATCAATCATAGCTGGTACTTATGCCACTAACTTAAGTGGAGTTGGTCCTGAAACTTTCACAGTTTCTCTTTCCACCAATGCTGCCTGACCTGCTGAATATTCACAGCCTTTTCTGTTTTCATTCAGTATCTATACTTTTTGCGTTTGGTTGTAAACATTTAATTTGTCCTTTGCTCGGGCACTGTGAATGCAGTTTGTGCCTCCTACACGATGCATTGCAGTAACGCATCTCAATGACTCATGGTATTTCCAATGCATTCCAAACTGTATCACCTACGGGGTTGTCCTATCATAAGTAGTTAAAGAAATTAGATTGATATTCTTTGGAGTTTAGAAGAATGAGGGGGTGATCTTCTTGAAACATCTAAGATTAAAGTGTAACTATTTAAAAATGAGGTCCACAGCTGATCTACCCCCGAGACATCAGCTTCTCTTCTATTGCAGTTTTCCATCACCCTCAACTCCCTATCTTTCCAACATATTCCCTTCCTCTCGAAATCCTGCCAATGATCTCACCTCCACAACCCTCCAAATGATTCTCTTCCTTGGAAGATTGTGGAAGTGAAATAATTGGGAGTATTTCAAGAGAAAAGAAATATGTTTGAAAGATAGAGGGAGTTGAAGGTAATAAGGAATCAACACAGAAGAGGAGTTGATCTCTGGGGCAGATCAGCCATGATCATATTGAATGGTGGGATAGGTGATGAGTCAAAAGGCTGATGTTATGCTTCGATGTGCAATGTATCAAAATCCTAAACTTCCCTTGCCAGTAGCACACACTTACCTTCTCAAGAGCCATAAAGCAGTAAATGAATAACTAATACATTTTCCTTATGGCTGCAATGTTCGCTTTTTCTCTCACTATGCTACATGTGTAAGGTGTCAACACTGGTTGGATGCTTCATAAAGTGATCTTCTGTGCTCAAAGTTTCCCCAGACTCTGCCATTTGATTGAGCTGATTGAAAGATGCAGCATGGAAATAGGCCATTTGGCCCACTGAATCCATGCCAACCATGGATCACCTGCTCACACTAGTTCTATGATATTCCACTTTCTCCACACTGGGCAATTTATAAAGGCCAATTAATGCATCAACCCGCACGTCTTTATGATGTGGAAGCAAATTGGAGCATCCTAAGGAAAGACATGGGAGAATGTCCACACAAACAGCACACGAGGTTAGGATCGAACCTGGATCTCTGGCTCTGTGAGGCAGCAGCTCTACTATCACACCACTCTGGCATCCCATCTCTCAGATCCATGATTTTTGTACATTTTTTAATAAGCAGAATTGTTTTTAAAAAATGAAAATGACACCTATTTTATTTAATGTTATTTTAAATTAAAGTTTCCCAGCAAACTGTACAACTTGGAGGGTTGTCCTATCATGAATAACAAAACAAATGATGTCTATTCTTTAGAAGAATCGGTGGTAATGTCATTGAGAAGGCTGAGACGATTAACTTTGATTCCCTACGGGTTCCAGGTCAAGGCTGAATAGTAGCTTTTGGGTGATTAAATCCAACAAACTGTAGATGCTGAATATATTTTAAAAAAACAGCTAGAAACACTCAGCAGGTGGGACAGCATTTGTGGAGGGAGAACTGTGATAACATTTCAAGTCCAGCATTTTCTGTGTTTATTCCAGTTTTAAGGAGGCTTGCATCTTTGCAGAACGAGGGAGGGAGAGAAATCCTTCAGCCATGGACAATTTCTTCAGGGAATTATTTGGTATTTGTTAAAATTTACAACCATTTTCTGTCAGATGAAAGTTTGTAGTTTAGATATAATTGAAGATTTCAGATGGCGTTCTCCCGGGCAGAACTGTCAGCTTGTGTTTGACTGCTCGAAGAGGATTTCTCTGCAATCACTAAAACTGCCAATTTATGTAATCATGTCAAGGATATGTCTAATCAAAGTGGAAATCTGGCAGATTGTCCTCTGGTTGAATCTTTTTAAAAAATCTACGTAGAATATATATCCACTCGGACGAGTTATAAATTGTAGAGTTAAACTGAAGCAGATAGTTGTTGGGAAATAATATTGTGTTGATCATATTTTACTTTGCAAAAATTTTCACTGACAAATGTTTAACAACCTGAATAAATTTGGAACCCATGGCATTTTCCCATAAAACAGAGAGCAACTAAGCTGCATTGCATGGAAGTTGCAAGGTTGGCTACTGCTAATCTTTTTTTGATCAAGTTTGAGCAAGTTGGCTACTTCTGGCTACTACACAATCCTCCGTGGACTCTATAATTTCTCTATCTTCTTAGTGAAGGGCAATCGGTAAAATGATGAAAATTGCACTGAACTCTAAAACAAGGGAATGCACCACAAATATAATGCTTTGCTGTGTGAGAGATAAGTGAAAGGCCAATGGTGCCCTCAACCATAATCCCTGCCTGACAAACTCTCTGGCTCCGAAAAGCTGATTGTCAATTCCGATAAACATTTAAATTGTACCAGATTTTAAATGTATATATTTTCTTTGAAATGTTTAATCCTCCAGTTTTACCTCTTATCTGAATCTTTGTGGCTTTCTTGATGGTCAGTCAATGCAGATGCTTTGTAGTGTTGCTGTTAAACCAACACCCTAAATTGGAGATGGCGAATTTAATTTCCGTGCCTCCCCTTCCTCCACTAAATGTTGGTAAACCAGTTCCACAGTTAACAATTATGTATCTTTCTTGGGATCACACCGTCCCTAACCAACAGGCACTCTCCAACAGGTCACTGCCTCAGGTCATCTGTTGCTGGCCCTGGTTTGCCCAGATCTTTTCTTAGTTCTAGTGCCCCTCCACCACCTACAATCAGTGTGAAGTGGCGTCCCGACCCAAAACATCACCAGTCCATTTTCTCTAGAGATGCTGCCTGACAGGTTGAGTTACTCCAGCATTTTTTTTGTCTATCTTTAGTATAAACCAGAAACTACAGTTCTTGTTTTTTTAAAATTATAAAACTGCTGGATTGTCTTTAAAACAACACATCTGGTATGCCAATAATTTGCAGGGAGGAAAATGTACAATTTTGCCCAATCTGGCCTACTTGTGGGTTTGGCTTGTGGGCAATAAGTGCTGAACAAGAGCTGGCATCAGCAGTGTGCTGCTTCCATTGTGAATGCGTGGTGAGCTTAGGAAGGAAGGACCATCTGAATACTAAGGTGATGTGTGCAAGAGCCAAAATTATTATTTTTTAAAAAGGTTCCTCCAGCATCTAAAGACCTTCATGTGCTCAGGGATGCAGATTGTACATGGTCTTTTAGTCTACTCACTGCTTAAGGACAGTATGTACAAGGAAAAATAATGCATCAAAGCCTAATTGAAATTATTCGTCACTGCGAAGAAATGAAATCTGAAATCAAGTAATCTGACTTAGGCAGGTGGACATAAATGCAAAAAATAGAAGATTTTAATCTTGCCTGTTTGCCCCACCCTTCATTTCATGCTATGTCAAATGTTTAAAATGGTAGCAAAGTATCACACTTCCTTCTTCCTAATTTGTTAGCTATGAGAAACTTGCTTCATCAGTTTGATGACAGGAATCCTTTAGATAGAATAATAGTTTAGTTTTAGTTTAGAGATACAGCGTGACAACTGGCCCTTCGGTCCACCGAGTTAGCGCCGGTCAACGATCCCTGTACACCGGCACTATCCTACACACTAGGGATAATTTACAATTCTTACTAAAGCCAATTAACCTACAAACCTGTACATCTTTGGAATGTGGAAGGAAACCGCAGCTCCTGGGAAAAACCCACGCGGTCATGGGGAGAACATACAAACTCCGTACAGACAGGATCGAACTCGGGTCTCTAGCGCTGTACTGGAGCAACTCTTCCACTGCACCACCGTGCCTTCCCATGCTGTAAATATACTCGCAGAGAATCCGTACGGAAGCAGACCATCAAGCATCCACTTACACTCATCCTATGTTAATCCAATTTTGTTTATTCTCCTTACATTTGCATCAACTCCCTTTCTTTGCACCCCAATTTACCCAGATTCTACCAGTTATCTACATACTAAGGCCAATATACAGTGGTTAATAATCTATCGGCCAGCACACCTTTGGGATGTGTGAGGAGACCAGAACACTCGGAGGAAGCCTCTGCAGTCACAAGGAGATCGTGCAAACTGCACTTGCAGACAGCACCCAAGTCATAATTGAACCTGGCTCTTTGGCGCTGTGAGGCAGCGACTCTACCAGCTGGTCCATTGTGCCACCCAATTAACATGAGAATGGGGGAAATCCATACCACAGAAGTTATGAGATAAATGTGGGCAGCTTTTTTGAGATCTGCGTCGAATGGTTGCTTTACAGTTAACTGTTGACGTTAGGGCAATGAAGTATGCCAATGATAAATGCCACATAATATCAATATTACCATAAAATGTAATGATATTCCAAACAGTGGTGTAGCCAGGTTCTAAATTAGGGGGAGCGAGCACATAAAAAAAAGGCGCCATGACACATACCAAACAATTTTAAACTCATAATATGGCGCATAATGCCACTTTTCAGTGGTCTTCAACAGCAAATCACAAGTCCATGTCCTCCCCACTACCCTCCCCCCCACCCCCACTACCCACCCCCCCACCCCCACTACCCTCCCCCCCACCCCCACTACCCTCCCCCCACCCCCACTACCCTCCCCCCACCCCCACTACCCTCCCCCCACTCCCACTCTAACCCCATTCCCGACTCCCCCCCTACTCCCCTCCACCTTTTCCTCCCGACTCCCGCCCCCCCCACTCCCGCCTATCCCCTCCCCCCCCCACTCCCCTCCCCACCTTTCCCCCCCCACCTCCATTCCTCCTGTTCCATACACCCACCACCCTTTGTGTGAAAAAGTTACCCCTATTAAATCTTTCCCCCTTCACCTTGAACCTGTATCCTCTGGTCCTCGATTCCCCTACTCTTGGGCAAGAGATTCTGTGCATCTACCCGATCTATTCCTCTCATGATTTTATACACCTCTCTATAAGATCATCCCTCATCCTCCTGCGCTCCAAGGAATAGAGACCCAGCCTACTCAACCTTTCCCCATGGCTCAGACCCTCTAGTTCTGGCAACATCCTCGTAAATCTTCTCTGAACCCTTTCAAGCTTGACAATATCTTTCCTATAACATTGTGCCCAGGACTGAACACAATACTCTCAATGCGGTCTCACCAACGTCTCATACAAATGCAACATGACCTCCCAA
Source organism: Rhinoraja longicauda (assembly GCF_053455715.1). Taxonomy (NCBI): domain Eukaryota; kingdom Metazoa; phylum Chordata; class Chondrichthyes; order Rajiformes; family Arhynchobatidae; genus Rhinoraja; species Rhinoraja longicauda. The sequence continues at coordinate 27,276,794 of NC_135959.1, read as the reverse complement.
GTGAAAAGGTTGATGGTAGAGAAAGTTCTAGATTTCTGCCACCCTAAGTATGAAGAGATGCTGCCTGACCTGCTGAGTTGCTCCAGCATTTTGTTGTCCTTTTGTGTATTAACCAGCATCTGCAGTTCTTTGTTTCTACAAGTGATAGTTGGATACAGGTTAGGGGGGGGTTTTGATTGGCAGATGGGTGGACAAAGGCGAGAGGTGAAAATGAGACAAAGGGTGACAAAGGGGAACTAAAGGAGACAAAAAGGAGAAATAGACAAAAGATTGTTGATAAGAAGAGGCTTCCTTCCTTCATCAGTTGCTCCAGCAACAGACACTTGAAGAAGCTCACCCTCAGATGTGGGACAAGAGCCAGATTTACTCACACTTTATCTAACCAGCTTGTCCCCAAATCATTTAAGTCCAGATAAGTAATTTTCAAGCAGAACAATAGAGCCAACTCCCAGAAGCAATAATGTGTGGATAACTGTTTGTCATTGATATCAACGAACTGGATGAGAATGTACATGGTTTGGTTAGTATGTTTACAGATGACACTAGAAAGGGTAGTATCATTGGCAGTGAAAATGGTTATCAGGAAAATCGGGGGGATTTTGATCAGTTGGGCAAGTGGGCTGAGGAATGGCAAATGGATTTATTTCAGATACGTGTGAGGTGTGGCATTTTGGGAAGTCAAACCAGGACAGAACCTTCACAGTGAACGGTGGTTGAGGCAGGTACAGAATCAAGGGATATGAGGAGATAGCAGGAACGTGGTACTGATTTTGGATGATCAGCCATGATCATATTGAATAGCAATGCTGGCTTGAAGGGCCGAATGGCCTACTCCTGCACCTATTTTCTATGTTTCCATGTTTCCATGTTTCTATGAAGCACCAATTTCAGACATCACATTTGGATGGCTTAGTTCTAACGTTAATGTTCCATGTTATTTCATATTGTCCCGCCAAAGAAAATAGTTTCACAATAATCATCATTCACCCGTTATACTCTGAAAAATAAAATCAATCTATCCCAGCTGCTCTTATGACTTAACTTTATATATATTTTTTGCATCTGGGTGTCATGTGCAAGGGCAGCATCCATTACCAATCTCTCAATGTCCTTGAAAAGGTGATGGTGCATCGCCTTCTTGAACCACTGTAGTCATTCTGGTTCAGGTGCTGTTGGGCAAAAAGTTCCAGGATTTAGATTCAGCAATAATGAAAGAGCAGCTGTTTAGATTACCAGGTCAGGATGTCGTGTGACTCGGAGTAGAAGCTGTAAGTGGCTGTGTTAGCATAAACTTTCCACTCTGTGCTGCCTTAGTTGTGCGGGCAATGCGTTTAGGTGGAGCTGTTGGACTAGCTTGGGTGAATAACTGCAGCTCAATTCATCATTCTGGCAAACATGTGCATGGTCATTAAGTTCTTCTTGCGGTCTTTGGAAGAGAGTACAACACTCCAGATATTTCCTTACGAGAGTTCAAGAGTTACGACAGCTGTCTTTCTGGGAAGTTAGGGTCATATCGCACAGAAATTAGTGCTTCAGCTCATCATGTGCATGCTGACCATCAAGCAATCATATATACCAATCCCATTTACCAGCACTTGGTTGAAAGTCTTCTGTGAGTTGCTGATTCAAGTGCTTGTCTAGATCTCCCATGCTTTGAATGTACCTGCCCCACCCACTTAGGCAGCACATTTCATATTGCAACCACCCTCTGGATGAAAATAATTATCTTTCAGATCCTCTCTAAACCCCTTGCCCCTTGCGTTAAACCTATATCCTCTAGCTTCGTATAACACTGCTGTGGAGAAAGATTTCCTACAATCTCCCCTACCTATGCACCTCATTATTTTATATCCCTCCATCAGGCTCCTCTAAACTGCCTCCACCCCAAAGAAAACCAAACCCAGCTGACCCAGTCACTCCTCATAAGTAAAACATTACATCCCATGTTTATGTTACATTATCTTTGTGTGTTGCGTTTCCGGCCAGTTATGCTGCCATATGTAAGAATCACATTGCCTCATTGCCGGTGCACATGATAAGTAAACACTCTTGATTCTCGAAAGTACCGGTGAACAACCCGTATTGCATTTCCTTTCATTGCGCTGGAAGTATTGGTATGGTAGTTATTTATTTGTCACATGTACCGAGGTACAGTGAAATTCATTTTTGTATACAGTTCAGTACAAGTATCACTGAACATAAGCACTTAGATACATATTAGATAAGCATCTCAGATACAGTACAAGTGTCTAACAGTAGTACACTGAGACAGTCTCTAGAGTCGCCAGTTTGGTGCTATTTTCAAATCCCAGTTGTTGTTAGTACAATGATCTTGATCTGAACATGAAGTTCTGTTGTCCTGGCGGCTTCATTATTATATTCCAATTTCAGGAGGAAATGGAGAAGATTAGCTAAATAAAATTCGCCTAGCAATTTTCTAACGCTAACTTTGGGCTACAATATTACTGCAGTAAGTTCTGACCATTGTAAAACAGAACCTTTATATATTGCAGATTACCGAACAGTTAAAAAAAATATTGATTGCAATCTATCACAACCTCTCTCATCACTAATTATTGTGCCAGGCATTCTGGAAGTATGAGTTTCTATCTTTTGTAAGGTTGCATTGGGGAAACTTCACCAAAAGCAGTTCACACTTTCCCCTTACTTATCATGACCACTGATGTATCTGCAAAGGAATGCCTTCGATAAGTTTCCTTTCCAGATTAATTCAATTAAGATGTTTATTTTCCCCCTTTCCCCTCCTCACCCAAATGTGACTCTCAGCTCAGCTTGAAAGGAAATCTATGTTTCAACATAGTAGATAGATACAAAATGCTGGAATAACTCAGCGGGACAGGCAGCATCTCTGGTTGAGAAGGAATGGGTGACGTTTCAAGCCGAGACCCTTCTTCAGACTGAGAGTCGGGAGAGAGAAACTGGCGATATGGAAGAGTATAAAGAGCATGTAACGAGTGAAAAGAACAGATCAAAGCAGACGACGATCAAAGAAATGTACAATGGTTCATTGTTGGCTGCGGGGTCAACGAGGGACACAAACAGTAAAATGAATCAGGAGGACAGTGAAACTAGTAGGGGAATTGGGGTGGGGGAAGGACAGAAAGAAAGGGAAAGCAAGGGTTACTTGAAGTCAACAGCATTTTGTGTCCTGCCTGTCTTGCTGAATTACTCCAATAATTTTATGCCTGTCTTCGGTGTAAACCAGCATCTGCAATTCATTCCTACACATGTTTAAACATAGTTGTCAGAGTGTGAATGCAGGACAGACATTGTTTCTGCATTGACTTCCAGAGAGAGAGAAGCTTCAAATGGCAGAGGACCAGCAACCGGCCCTGAATGACAGTTCCCTCCAACACACAATGATGTCATTGCAAAGAAAAAGAGAAAATCTAATGCTGGCACCAAGATCCTTTGTATGTTGCCTACCGTAATTCCTTGTGTTAGCCGGAACGCGATATTTCTCCCAATACATTTACTCCCTTGACTGTAATTTTCTCACAGTGAAGCTGCAATTTGCATCCAGGAAAGCCTGGATGGATTGCTATCAATGGGTAAATCTTTCACTATCTTAAAATAATGATCTAGCTCACGGAATGGAATTGCACTGTTTATCATTTTTATTTGTATTTCAAAACCAAGCACATTGCATGGGAAAAATATACAAAAGGATGAAAAATATACAATATACAAAAAAGGCGGAAAAATATACAATATATAAAATATATGTAAATATACAAAAAATATACAAAAGGAAGGCACAGTGACACAACAATTGAGTTGCTGAATTACAGCCAGAGACCCGGGTTTGACTACGGGTGCTGTCTGTATGGAGTTTGTAAATTCTACCTGTAATTGTGTGGATTTTTTCTGGTGCTCCAGTTTCCTCCCATACTCCAAAGACGTGCAGGCTTGTAGGTTAATTGGCTCCGGTTAAAACTGTAAATTGGCCCTTGTGTGTAGGATAGTGCTAGTGTACGGGGTAATCACTGGTCGGCATGGACTCGGCGTGCCAAATGGCCTGTTTCCCTGCTGTATCTCTAAAGTCTAAAGTAATCAGCCAGCTGCAGTTTTATATCAGAACCTTGGCAGGGATAGCTGGGCCATGAAGTGTAAATCCCTGAGGTAATTGAAAGAGTACTTTTGGTGCTGGAGCACTATCAAAATGTGTTCTTTGGTTCTCCCAAAGGGAACAGTTTTTGTTATTTTAAGTGTTAAAGATATTTGGGTTTGAAATATGAGGGGGGATCTTATTGAAACATATAAGATAATTAGGGGATTGGACACATTAGAGGCAGATAACATGTTCCCAATGTTGGGGGAGTCCAGAACAAGGGGCCACAGTTTAAGAATAAGGGGTAGGCCATTTAGAACGGAGATGAGGAAGAACTTTTTCAGTCAGAGAGTGGTGAAGGTGTGGAATTCTCTGCCTCAGAAGGCAGTGGAGGCCAGTTCGTTGGATGCTTTCAAGAGAGAGCTGGATAGAGCTCTTAAGGATAGCGGAGTGAGGGGGTATGGGGAGAAGGCAGGAACGGGGTACTGATTGAGAGTGATCAGCCATGATCGCATTGAATGGCGGTGCTGGCTCGAAGGGCTGAATGGCCTACTCCTGCACCTATTATCTATTATCAAGTACTTGGGGAAAATAGACAAAAAACACCAGGAAATTATAGGTCGGCGAACCTAACACCAGTGGTAGAAAAGCTATGAAGAGGATTCTTAGCAATAGGATTTACTTCATTTGGAAGACAATAAGCTAATTAGGGACAAGCAGCATGGCTTTGTTCATGGCAAGTCATGGCAAACCTGATAGATATTTTTAAGGAGGTAACCAAGTTAATTGATGAGAGTTGGGCTACTGATGTTGTCTACATCGATTTTAATAAGACATTTGATAAAGTCCCTCATGGTAGGCCTATCCAGAAGGTTGAGATGCATGGGATTCATGGTGACCTGGCAGTTTGGATTTAGAGCGCCCTTGCCCATCTAAGAGGTGGGATGGAGTTATTTCTGCCTGCAGATCTGTGGCCAGTGGTGTACAACAGGCATCTGCGCAGAGACCTTTATTCTTTGTAATGTGTATAAACGACTTGGATGAAAATGTGGATGGGTTGGTTGGTAAGTTTGAAGATGACACAGAAATTGGTGGAGTTCTGAATATTGATGAATGCTAACCAAAGATACAGCAAGATAAACATTGGTTATAAATATGGTGGGGAAATGGCAGATAGAGTTTAATCCAAACAAGTGTGAGGTGGTTGCATTTTGGGAGATTGAATGTAAGGGAAACGTATACAGTTAATGGCAAGACACTTAGCAGTATTGATATATAGGAGGTTCTTCGGGTCCAAGACCATAGTTCCTTGAAAGTAGCATTTACAAGGAGATAGATTGGTAAAGAAGATGTAAGGTTCATCAGTTAGTGCATTAAGTTTAAGAGTCAGGAAGTCATGATGCAGCTTTATCGAACATGGGTTAGGGAGTATTTGCACAATTGTGTGCATTTGTAGTCACTACCTTACAGGATTGATGTGAAGACTTAGGAGAGGTACAGAGGTTTATCGAGGATACTGCTTAGATTAGAGGGTGCTACCTATAAGGAGGGATAGGACAAATTTAATTGTTTTCTTTGGATATTGGAAGATGAGGGTTGACCTGATAAAAGTTTATAAAATTATGAGAAGCATGGATAGTGTAGACAATCAGAATCTCTTTCCCAGGCTGGAAATGTCAAATACTAGAGGGCATAGCTTCAAGGTTAGAGAGGAAATGTTTAAAAGAAAAATACAGGTCATGATTTTTACACACAGTACGGTGGGTGTCTAGAAACACTGCCAAGGGTGGACGTGGAAGGAGATTATGGCAGAGGCTTTTGAGAGGCTTTTTTAGATTATGCACATGATTATGCAGGGAATAGGAACTTGAGGGTTACCTTTTCCACACAAAGAGAGGTGGGTGTATGGAACAAGCTGCCAGAGGAGGGAGTTGAAGCAAGAACAATTGCAAAGGCAAAGTTTAAGAAGCATTAAGACAGGTACATGAATAGGACAGGTTTGGAAGGATATGGGCCAAACACAGGCAGGTGGGACTAGTGTAGATGGGGTATGTTTCCTTGCTGTATAACTCTGTGACTATGACTCAATGAATGGAGCGATATGGATCACATGGAGGCTGGGGAGATTAGTTTCATCAGGCATCATGTTCACCACCGATGTTGTGGGCTGAAGGGATTTTTTCTGTGTACAGTACATTTCCATGTTCAATGATTATCTTCTGCAATATCAGATAGTCATCACATTTTGAGTACTCGTGTACAATGAATTGTTTGAAGTGGTAATCCTGAATGTAGATAAACATGGTATACACCGATGAGCCGAAACATTATGACCACTGACAGGTGACGTGAATAACATTGATTATCTTGTTACAATGGCACCTGTCAAGGGGTGGGATATATTAGGCAGCAAGTGAACAGTCAGTTCTTGAAGTTGATGTGTTGGCTGCAAGAGAAATGGGCAGGAGTAAAGACCTGAGCGACTTTGACAAGGGCCAAATTGTTATGGCCAGACGACTGGGTCAGAGCATCTCTGAAACGGCAAGGCTTGTGGGGTGCTCCTGGTCAGCAGTGGTGAGTACCTACCAATAGTGGTCCGAGGAGGAACAAACCACAAAACGGCGACAGGGTGTTGGGCGCCCAAGATGCGCGAGGGCAACGAAAGCTATCCTGTCTGGTCCGAACCGACAGAAGGTCTACTGTGGCATAAGTCATAGAAAATTTTAATGGTGGTCACGGGAGGAATGTGTCACAATACACAGTGCATCGCATCCTGCTGTGTATGGGGTTGCATAGCCGCAGATCAGTCAGAGTGCCCATGATGACCCTTGTCCATCATCGAAAGTGCTTACATTGGGCATGCGAGCGTTGGAACTGGACCTTGGAGCAGTGGAAGAAGGTTGCCAGGTCCGATGAGTCACGTTTTCTTTTAGATCACGTGGATGGCCGTGTACGTGTGCGCCGTTTACCTGGGGAAGTGATGGCACCAGGATGCACTGTGGGAAGATGACAAGCCGGTGGAGGGAGTGTGATGCTCTGGGAAATGTTCTGCTGGGAAACCCTGGGTCCAGCCATTCATGTGAACGTCAATTTGACACGTGTCACCTACCTAAACATCTTTGCAGACCAGGTACACCCCTTCATGGCAATGGTATTCTCTGATGGCAGTGGCCTCTTTCAGCAGGATAATGCTCCCTGCCACACTGCACACATTGTTTGGGGATGGTTTGAGGAACATGGTGAAGTGTTCATGGTGTAGCCCTGGCCTCCAAATTCTCCAGATCTCAATCCGACTGAGCATTTGTGGGATGTGCTGGATCGACAAGTTCGATCCACAGTGGCTCCACCTCGCAACTTACAGGACTTGAAGGATCTGCTGCTAATATTTTGGTGCCAGATACCACAGGACAACTTCAGGGGTCTTGTAGAGTCCATGCCCCTGCGGGTCGGTGCTGTTTTGGGGCACATAGAGGACCAACAGCATATTAGGCAGATGGTCATAATGTTTTAGCTCATCAGTACATTTCAAAGTTGAGCCATTTTCCATGTGAATTTTTGCGTAAAAACAATTTCACCCATATCAGTTACATGTCCAATGGCATCACAGACAATGTGTCGCAGGTTTCATATCTCATTGGCAGAACATTGAGTTTTTAGCTACCACTTACAACTTTTGAATAAGCATTTAAATAAAGAAACTAGGATATTTTGCTAAGATCAGCAAAGAGTTATTGAGTCCATACTGTGACACATAGAAACATAGAAAATAGGTGCAGGAGTAGGCCATTCGGCCCTTCGAGCCTGCACCGCCATTCAATATGATCATGGCTGATCATCCAGCTCAGTAGCCTGTACCTGCCTTCTCTCCATACCCCCTGATCCCTTTAGCAAAAAGGGCCACATCTAACTCCCTCTTAAATATAGCCAATGAACTGGCCTCAACTACCTTCTGTGGCAGAGAATTCCACAGACTCACCACATTAATGACTTAGACGAAGGGATTAAAAGTACCATTAGCAAATTTGCAGATGATACTAAGTTGGGGGGTAGTGTGAATTGTGAGGAAGATGCAATAAGGCTGCAGGGTGACTTGGACAGGTTGTGTGAGTGGGCGGATACATGGCAGATGCAGTTTAATGTAGATAAGTGTGAGGTTATTCACTTTGGAAGTAAGAATAGAAAGGCAGATTATTATCTGAATGGTGTCAAGTTAGGAGGAGGGGGAGTTCAACGAGATCTGGGTGTCCTAGTGCATCAGTCAATGAAAGGAAGCATGCAGGTTCAGCAGGCAGTGAAGAAAGCCAATGGAATGTTGGCCTTCGTAACAAGAGGAGTTGAGTATAGGAGCAAAGAGGTCCTTCTACAGTTGTACCGGGCCCTGGTGAGACCGCACCTGGAGTACTGTGTGCAGTTTTGGTCTCCAAATTTGAGGAAGGATGTTCTTGCTATGGAGGGCGTGCAGCGTAGGTTCACTAGGTTAATTCCCGGAATGGCGGGACTGTCGTATGTTGAAAGGCTGGAGCGATTGGGCTTGTATACACTGGAATTTAGAAGGATGAGGGGGGATCTTATTGAAACATATAAGATAATTAGGGGATTGGACACATTAGAGGCAGATAACATGTTCCCAATGTTGGGGGAGTCCAGAACAAGGGGCCACAGTTTGAGAATAAGGGGTAGGCCATTTAGAACGGAGATGAGGAAGAACTTTTTCAGTCAGAGAGTGGTGAAGGTGTGGAATTCTCTGCCTCAGAGGGCAGTGGAGGCCAGTTCGTTGGATGCTTTCAAGAGAGAGCTGGATAGAGCTCTTAAGGATAGCGGAGTGAGGGGGTATGGGGAGAAGGCAGGAACGGGGTACTGATTGAGAGTGATCAGCCATGATCGCATTGAATGGCGGTGCTGGCTCGAAGGGCTGAATGGCCTACTCCTGCACCTATTGTCTATTGTCTATTGTCTATTGTCTCTGTGTGAAGAAATGTTTTCTCATCTCGGTCCTAAAAGACTTCCCCCTTATCCTTAAGCTGTGACCCCTGGTTCTGGACTCCCCCAACATCGGGAACAATCTTCCTGCATCTAGCCTCTCCAACCCCTTAAGACACCAATGCCTTGTCCTCTCAGCTGCCAGCCTCAATTTCTGATGCTAAGGCCAATAGCAACATAATCACTGGCCGTCCCTTTATTATTCACAACCTTTTATATAAATCATATATCTGAGATATATGCAACGATCTTTGCCACTATGAACTTTCCCAATCTGTCGCTGGCACAGAGGTATTAACAAATTAGACCTGACGGCAGGGGGGATTTCATCCACCATCTGCAAATAGCGTCCCTTGTTTTAGGATTCTGGCACATTATCGACCCATTATCGAGGGGGAGTCACTCCAAGAAAATATTTATGTAAGGAATTATCAAGTGTTTCTTTACAAAATTGTAAGCCAATGCAGAGTCTGAATCTTAAGTATTAATAAGAAAAGGATGTGCACAGCCCCCCTTCTCACTGCTACTGTTGGGACAGGGTTACAAAAGCCTTGAGATCCCACAGCACCAGGTTCAGAACAGATACTTTCCTGCAACTATCAGATTCTGAAACCAATCTGTACCATCCTAATCCTACCTCGGTGTTGGAACACTACAGACCATTTATTGCACAACCATGGACGTGTTTACTAATTGTGCATTGATGCACTAATGTCATGTTTCTCTTTTGCACCTTTTTGCTTTTTGTTTAGTTTATTTTAATTTCGTTTATTATTGTTACCGAGGTGCGGTGAAATGTTTTGTTGTTGCTTGCTATCCAGTCAGCAAAAAGATTACAATCAAGCTATCCACACTATACAGATACAGGATAAGGGAATAACGTTTAGTGCAAGATGAAGTTCAGTGAAGATAGTCTGAGGGTCTCCAATGAGGTAGATGGTAGGTCAAGCACACTCTCTAGTTGGAGATAGGATAGTTTAGTTGCCTGATAACAACTAGGAAGAAACTGTGCCTGAATCTGGAGGTATGTATTTTCATACTCTAGTACCTCTTGCCCGATGGGAGAGGGGAACAGAGGGAGTGACTGGGGGAAGATGCATCCTTGATTGTGCTGGTGGCCTTGCCGAGGCAGTGTGAAGTGTAGACATAGTCAATGGAAGGGAGGTTGGTTTGTGTGATGGTTTAGGCTGTGTCCAAAACACTCTGCAATTCCTCGCGGTCTTGGATGGAGCTGTTCCCAAACCAAGTTGTGATGCATACTGATAAAATGTCATCTAAGGCGCATCTGTAGAGGTTGGTCAGTTGTTGGGGACATGCTGAACTCTCTAAGCCTTCCAAGGAAGTGGAGTGTCAGTGTGCTTTCTTGGCCATTGCTTCATTATGGCTGGTCCAGGACAAGCTGCTGGTGATATTTACTCCTCAGAACTTGAACCTTTCAAACACCTCTACGTTGGCACTGTCAATGTATACCAGGGTATGTGTACTGCTTTGAAGTCAATCACCATCTCCCTTGTCTTCCTGACTTTGAGGGAAAGGTTGTGTAGGAAAATAACTGCAGATGCTGGTACAAATCGAAGGTATCACAAAAAGCTGGAGTAACTCAGCGGGTCAGGCAGCATTTCAGGAGAGAAGGAATGGGTGACGTTTCGGGTCGAGACCCTTTGGGCTGGATATCAAATAATGATGACGTAGAGTACAGGGAGGAGGCCAAGAAGCTCGTAACCTGATGCCAAGACAACAACCTTTCCCTCAAAGATATCACAAAAAGCTGGAGTAACTCAGCGGGTCAGGCAGCATCTCAGGAGAGAAGGCCTTTGGGTCTCGACCCAAAACGTCACCCATTCCTTCTCTCCTGAGATGCTGCCTGACCCGCTGAGTTACTCCAGCTTTTTGTGATACCTTTGAGGGAAAGGTTGTTGTCTTGGCATCAGGTTACGAGCTTCTCGGCCTCCTTCCTGTATTCTACCTCATCATTATTTGATATCCAGCCCACTACGGTGATGCCGGCTGCAAACATGTAAATTGAGTTAGATTTGCTTTTGGCTGCACAGTTGAGGATGTATAATGAGTAAAGAAGGGGGGTGAGAATGCACCCTTGTGGGAAACCAGTGTTGAGGATTATTGTGGAGCATGATCTGTCATCTTTCCTCATTAATTGTGGTCTGCTGGTTAGAAAGTCAAAGAATCCAGCTGTACAGGTGAGTGCTGAGTGCAGGTTCCATGAGTTTGGAGATGAGGTTGACTGGGATAATGATATTGAAAGCAGAGCTTGGGGCAGTACTATGACACAGCAGTAGAGTTGCTGCCTAACAGCGCCGGAGACCCAGGTTTGATCCTGACTCTGGGTGCTGTTTAATCCTATGCTCTAAAGATGTACAGGTTTGTAGGCTAATTGGCTTCTGTAAATTGTAAAGTGTCCCTAGTGTGCAGGATAGTGTTAGTGTACGGGGTGATCGCTGGGTGGCACGGACTCGGTGGGCCGAAGGGCTGAATCCCTAAACTAAACTAAGCTGTAGACCATGAATAGAAGTCTGATGTAGGTGTCTCAGGAATAAGTGTAGGGCCAGCTGGATGGCATCAGGTGTGGACCAGTTGTGGTGATAGGCAAACTTCAGTGGATGAAGGCTGCTTGTAGGTTGGATTTAATGCGATCTATTACCCGTCTTTTACAATTTTTAAAAATGTACATGTAATTTATGTATAATTTATGTTTTATATGTTAGCCTAATCTGTGTCTATGATGCTGCTGCAAGCAAGATACTCTTTATACCTGTACATCACCATACTTGTGCATATGAGGAAAAACTTTTTCAGTCAGAGAGTTGTGAATCTGTGGAATTCTCTGCCTCAGAAGGCAGTGGAGGCCAATTCTCTGAATGCATTCAAGAGGGAGCTGGATAGAGCTCTTAAGGATAACGGAGTCAGGGGGTATGGGGAGAAGGCAGGAACGGGGTACTGATTGAGAATGATCAGCCATGATCACATTGAATGGCGGTGCTGGCTCGAAGGGCCGAATGGCCTCCTCCTGCACCTATTGTCTATTGTCTATTGTCTATTGTCTATATGTCAATAAACTTGACTTGCATTGACTTAACTTGTAGTGTACATTTCTATCGCTATAGCTACATACGAATGTTGATTGCCCTGTGCGCTGCCTTTGAACACACAGAAACTGCTTCACTAGCCTGGCTGTGAATTGTACCATGTTGTCATAGTTGAAGTATTTTCAAGATTCGCCCTTAGATCTACCAGCTGTGCCAAACAGCTGCCTTCTGCAAAAGCATGTAATGAAAAATAACGGAGCGAGTACAATCAACTGCAAATCCCTGTAAATTAAAATTCCAAAAGTTTCACTAAATACCCTGGATTTTATTGAAGAAAGTAAATGGTGGCTATCTTGTTTTTCTTTCCACAATTCATTATTGTCCAAAATTATAATGCCTGATTATAATTTACCATTATGTTTGATTAAAGAATGCTAATTTTCCCGTAAGCATGTGACAGTGCAAGTTTAGAAAGTGCATGCAAAATCTAAATTTAAAAAAAAAAATGGTCTTGTATTACGGTTTACCATTTAATTTCCATCCTATTTGCCCCTGAGAAGATGGTGGTGAACTAGCAACATGAATCTTTTGGTCAAGGTATTCCCTCCAACCACCTGGCTATCAAAACACCCCCTGACCTGACCCCATATTATCTGTGATGCTTTGTCCTGTCTCTCCCCATTGTCAGCTTTCTTCTCCCTCCTACAATCAGTCTTGACCCAAACGTCACTTACCCATGTTCTCCAGGGGTGCTGCCTGACCTGCTGAGTTGCTTCGGCATGTCTTTTTGTGTGTTAACCAGCATCTACAGTTCCTCATTTCTAAAATATTGTATGCTGCTAATTGACAAAGAGCAGGGAAGGTGGCGAATCACAATAATAGGACCTGTGGTTAAAAACTACATTTATTGCATTATGAAAGTACTTGCTCCTTCAACACGTTGCTTTGACTGTAAGTTACTTTGCAAAGTCCTGTTATTTTGCAGGCCAATATATAAATGCAAGTTCTTCCTTGGATTGCACTGTATGCTTTGGTCATTTATATAAATGTGAATCGTAAGCGAAAGAATCTCTTGAAAGCCTACATATTGAGTTTTTTATACGTTTAGGTAAAAAATTAACACCACGCAATACAACACAATTTCAATAGTTATGCATTGTTTATGTTAAAATTCAAAATGCTATACATTTTGAATGAAAGCATATTTCATCTGACATGACCAACTCTGAATATTCAAACACTTGCTGAGAAGGGACGTTCACATTCAGATTCAGGTACTGGCTACACCTTGCCAAGGGCAAGAGCTTAATTGTGCCAAACAAAGGCACTTATCCTGTACAAGACATTCACAGTCAATTGGCCCCACCATTAGCTATGAAGGAGAGAATAGCAGATTGTACATGTCGTTGAGCGTTCAAAGCAACCAGGGGCTCAAATCATTCAATCTCTATTGTGCCGAATCACCAAGCAGTACAACTGTGTTCATTAGAGCTTTTGTTAAAAGTGGAGACTGTAATCTCTTTGTTTTTAAAGACTCCTCCAAAAGTAGTACACTCATCTGCACACAGAGTCAAGGAGAGAGTGTTACAATGTGTGTGAATGGCAAGGGCTTTTCTTGTCTCTGCAACTTGCAGAAACATGAGTAGTAATAATGATGGTTGCCCTCTTGTGCTAGCCCTATGGCCACACAAGCCATTCATGACCACATGTCTCTCAAGGTCCTGCCAGAGTTATCACTTCCCTCGTTCCATGAAGTGGAGTGCGTCACGAGTGTGGTATCTGGGCATGGTGGCATTGCGGTAGAGTTGCTGCCTTACAGCTCCAGAGAACCGGCTTCAATCCTGACTACAGGTGCTATCTGTATGGAGTTTGTACTTTCGCACTGGGACCACGTGGGTTTTCTCCAGGTGCTCCAGCATCCACGGGACATTGAAGAAAAGAATTCCAAAGAATTGTAAAAAATTCTTGTCCGAACTCTGTTTTCAATTAGCTTATTTTCAAACAGTGACCTCTCGTTTTATATTGTTGCACAAGAGGAAACATTATTTCCACATTCATTCTGTCAGACCTTTTTTTGAGGAGTCCTTCAAAGCAAAAAGATAAATCTCTACTATTACCAGAAGCTCTAATAAACACAGTTTTTCTGATTGGTACTTTGGCACACTCGAGATTGACTTAGGCTTTTTCACTTTTCTCCAAGCCTAGCCTTTTCAACCATTCCTCTTTAGATAATCTTCCCATTCCAGATAATCTTCCCATTCCAGATATCAGTCCAGTAAACCCTCTCTGAATTGCTTCCTGTCTATTATCGACCTTCTTTAAATATAGAGATCACTACTATACTCAGCACTGCAGAAGTGAGCTCAGCATGCCTAACATAACTGTATCAATATCCCCCCATTTCTGCAATTAGTTCCTTTGTATAAAACAATAATATTCTCCTAATATAAAACAGCTGAACCTCTGCGCTTCTGTTAGTTGACAGAGGTTCCCGAATTTTAAAAAATGACTATGAAAAGGCAAATGTCCTTCTTCCATTATCCTGACCTTGCTTTCAAATAACAGAAACCCTCCTGGGAAAGTTGTTCCTGACCTTCATTTCTCCAAATATGTCGAATGCAAGTTTCAAAGCCAGAACGTTCCCAAGTTTCACATGAAACCAAATCACTTTTCTTGACTATTATTAAGGGGTTAAGATTATTAAGGGGTTGGATACGTTAGAGGCAGGAAACATGTTCCCAATGTTGGGGGAGTCCAGAACAAGGGGCCACAGTTTAAGAATAAGGAGTAGGCCATTTAGAACGGAGATGAGGAAAACCTTTTTCAGTCAGAGAGTTGTGAATCTGTGGAATTCTCTGCCTCTGAAGGCAGTGGAGGCCAATTCTCAGAATGCATTCAAGAGAGAGCTAGATAGAGCTCTTAAGGATAGCGGAGTCAGGGGGTATGGGGAGAAGGCAGGAACGGGGTACTGATCAACCATGATCACATTGAATGGCGGTGCTGGCTCGAAGGGCCGGATGGCCTACTCCTGCACCTATTGTCTATTGTCTATTGACTTTCCCCATTGTCTTCAGTAATATCTAACTAGCACCACCACAACATGATTACCTCAGACTCTCTGTTACAGGAAACGTAATTAAAATCTGTGTGGCCTTCTTTTCACCTTGAAGCTATGCCCTCTTGTATTAGACTCCTCTACCTTGGAGAAAGATATCAGGGAAATATCATGGCTGTCAGGCTATTTTGCATCTGTTAGTTCCTTGGAGTTCCTGGTAGTGTTTTCAAAATCTTTCAATAGACAATAGACAATAGGTGCAGGAGTAGGCCATTCAGCCCTTCGAGCCAGCACCGCCATTCAATGCGATCATGGCTGATCACTCTCAATCAGTACCCCGTTCCTGCCTTCTCCCCATACCCCCTCACTCCGCTATCCTTAAGAGCTCTATCCAGCTCTCTCTTGAAAGCATCCAACGAACTGGCCTCCACTGCCTTCTGAGGCAGAGAATTCCACACCTTCACCACTCTCTGACTGAAAAAGTTCTTCCTCAACTCCGTTCTAAATGGCCTACCCCTTATTCTTAAACTGTGGCCCCTTGTTCTGGACTCCCCCAACATTGGGAACATGTTTCCTGCCTCTAATGTGTCCAATCCCCTAATTATCTTATATGTTTCAATAAGATCCCCCCTCATCCTTCTAAATTTCAGTGTATACAAGCCTAATTGCTCCAGCCTTTAAACATATGACAGTCCCGCCATTCCGGGAATTAACCTAGTGAACCTACGCTGCACGCCCTCAATAGCAAGAATATCCTTCCTCAAATTTGGAGACCAAAACTGCGCACAGTACTCCAGGTGCGGTCTCACCAGGGCCCGGTACAACTGTAGAAGGACCTCTTTGCTCCTATACTCAACTCCTCTTGTTATGAAGGCTAGTAATATCAATTTTTATATTAATCCTTGAGGTTCAGCATCTACCACCCATCTCCATTTGCCCTTGAGGAGATAGTGAGTGGCTGCAGTCAGTAAGGTGAATACACTGCCACGGTGCTTTTGTCAGAAGTCACTTGGTATCATTGAAGGAGTGCTAACATATTTCTAGATCAGAATGGCTGGAGGGGAACATGGAGGTGCTGATCTTCCCACCTTCCTTTTTCTCTTGTTATCCTCTGTTCTAGAACTTTTGCATTGGGTGTTGTTGTTGAGGAAGCAAGCACTGGTGAATTGTTGAAGACCATGCTGCAGGTGCTCACAGCAGCCTCACTAGTTTGGTATTGATGGTGAACAAGAGTTGAGGTAGTGATGTTGGAAATGTTGCAAACACGTCTAATAATACTCAATCGTTCAACTGCATCTTGGCCCGTGTGTGTAAATGAACATGCTTCATCTTCCTGCGTTTGGTTGACAGCTGTGGCATTTCCTTTAATGCAATGTAAGTGGAGCCAGCAAAGTCCTGATATAAGATTATTTCCAGCGCTTAGTTTCAAAATATTGTACATTGAAAAGAAACTTCAGGACAGTTTTTGACCTTTAGATGTTGTAGCAAGTAAGGTTCGCAGGTTGTAGATCAGGTTTGCAGTCTATTTTCCTGCCTATAGAGGAAGTTAAAGTTGGGTGGCATGTACATCAGGCAAACAATTGCTACCAACCATCCATCCCACTCCATGTTCTGCCATGCACATTTTGCCTTTCCTCTTGGTATGGAGGAATGCTTTAGCTTGGCAGTGGTATTGAGACTGGCAGACTTTTTATCCAACTGATTCTCAGTGTATTGAATGCTGGAGAATGGAAGCCCTCCAACTTTTGTTCCACTCCAAGTCGCACACCACCCTGACTTGAAAGTATACTGGCCAGGGCTTCATTGTCGGGATATTGAACACAAGCATATGGAAGCTATCCTCTCAAAGTAACTTATGGTGTCCAATGAAAGGGCACAATACTTTCCTGATGGCATTTCGACTGAATAGTTACATCACAAATCCTGATGGAATTTAGGAACAGCGGTAGAAACATTCTTCAGCTTATGCCTTTGGCTACAGAATACAGAGCTTTATTTGTCATTCGGTACCGAGATACCGAAAGAAATTACATTGCAGTCACACACAAAAAAAAAAGAACACAAGACACATGACCCCAACACAAACATCCATCACAGTGACTCCAAACACCCCCTCACTGTGATGGAGGCAACAAAACTTCCATTCTCTTCCCCATGCCCACGGACAGACAGCTCGTCCCCGACCGACCCGCACAGTCCCCGCGGCCGAGCCGCACCAGGCGCTGAAAAGTCCCGCGGCCGAGCCGGGCGATTGAAGGCCCCGCGGCCGAGCCGCACCTGGCGCTGAACCGTCCCGCGGCCGCGCCGGGCGATGTTAGGTTCCGCGGCCGAGCCACACCAGCGGTGTAAAGTCCCGCGGCCTAGCCGCACCGGGCGATGTTAGGTCCCGCGGCCGAGCCGCACCAGCGGTGTAAAGTCCAGCGGCCGAGCCGCACCGGGCGATGGAAGGCCCGCGGCCGAGCCGCGCCCCGCGCCGTGAGGAAGAGACCTAAAAAGGAAAGGTTTCCCCCACCACCCCCCACCCCACCCCACCCCCCCCACACATACACAGCCAAAAAACAAAAACAAAAACCATCCCAACACCGACACACAACAAAAAAAAGGAAAAAAGACGAACAGACTGCCAGCATATGGACCAATGGATTTTTGGATGAGTTGAAACATTGAGACTACACCAATTACTGGTTTATCCATCTCTTCTAACTTAATATTAATATAAGCTGTGTACTGTCTGGGAACTGACCTGAACGTTAATGCCCATGTTGATTGTTGATCTTGTTGATTTATTCTAACCATTGTGGAGAGCCTCTGCTCTACATGGGGATAGAGTCCTTGGGAGAGACTTCACAGAAGGTGTGGGTCTGGGTCTGAACAGATGTTTCTTCTGTCCTAACCTTTGGTTTAGGATCTTACAAGAAATAAAAGGAAAGTATAAAGTATAAAGGGCGGCAGAGTGGCACAGCTGGTAGAGCTAATGTCTCACAGCGCCAGAGATCCGGGTTTGATCCTGACCTCAGACGCTGTCAGTGTGTAGTTTGCACATTCTCCCTGTGACCATGTGGGTTTCCTCTAGCAGCTCTGCATTTCCTTCCACATCCCAAAAACGGGTGTGGTTATAGGTCTTCTATAAATTGTCCCCAGTGTGCAGCGAGTGGATGGGAAGGTGGGATAACATAGAACTAGTGTGAATAGGTGGCCAATGGTCGGCATGGATTCAGTGGGTCAAAGGTTCTGTTTCCATGCTCTAAACTAAACTAAACTAAACTAAACTAAACTAAGACGTGGCTCTGAATGAACTGGGCATTATTATCTTGCACTTATTGAGAAATCAATTGGCTAAAATTGGAGAAAAGTTATTGAAAAATGCCATTTGGCATTATTAATTTTGATAATTAAGATTTACATCACTGCACAACTTTATTTCATAAATTAATGTTCTCAGTATAGAGTGGTTAATAGAAGGTGAATCCTTCTTCGAACATTTAAAAAAAAGTAGCATATGGTATTTTGTATAGTTGTAAAATAGATCAAAATTTTGGTGAAAATTAATTGTGGGTAAAAGTAAGGGTACTGTAAAGGGCTGGAAAGAGTAAAAATATCAGTTACAAAAGTTTAAAACCCAAAAAAAACCTAACACCTGGAGAAAGCCAGCAGGTCAGACAGCATCTGTGGAGGCAAAGAAATGGTTAATGTTTTAGTTGAGTCACTGCATCAGGACAAGGACTCTGCACCAATTTCAAGTCTGGTGTGACATCAAAGCACAATTATATTAAACAAGGATTACCTGCACAGAATGAGAAATAATTTTACTTTGCCCTTATTAAAAATGTCATTGATAATAAATGTAACCGTCGTAAAGGAAATCCAGTCAGCTAAACATATCTAACATCCTTGAACTGTGAAAGCCTTAAGCCGAATATACTAGATCCCATAATTTGGCACAGATCAAATTGTAAAACACTTTTATAATATCTCTTCAGATGAGAAATGCATTTGTATAAATCCATTTGCAGGTTTGTCTCACATTTAATTACAAAAAGCCTTTCCTGTTTGTGCGGACTGTGTCGAAACTGCATCAAGGACGATGACTCACAGTAGGAAGGTTTGAATGTTGGATTGAATCTGAGCGCATTGCAGCCAACCATGACTTGAAGCATTAGCAGGCAGCAATGCCCTTCCACTCACAAGCAAGCGAAGCAATGAGTAATTGTGGTAAATCTGCCTGCAGAACACTTGAGACTAATTTTACATGAGAAAGAGATTCTGTGTTTTCTTCTGAAATAATCAATGCCAAAGCAACTGATGTTTAAAACAAAATAATCCAACATTATAATCCTGACCAAACTGAACATCCGTGGCTGTTAAATGTGATATTCTCTTTTGTCGTGCAAGCTGAACAATCAAAAATGTGTTTAAAAAAATGGGGAATGCAGGTCCAAAGATACAGGGTGAAAAGGTGAAAGAGCTATACAACAGTTAATGAGTTAGATCACATCTGGAGCACTGGCAGCAGTTCTAGATACCACACTTAAGGAAGGAAGCATGTTGTGGCCGTCAGAGGCAGTCCAATTCAGATTTACCACAATGATACCTGTACTCCTAGGGCTTACTTATAAGGAGAGATTACACCAAGTTTTGTGTACAGTCCCTGGGATTTTAAAGGTTATGGGGAGATTTGATTTAATTTCAACATATTAAAAGTAACTGATAAGATAGGAAGAAGAAAATAAAAAAACTATTTCCAATTCTAGGGAGCATAGAACCAGGGAGCATAGTTTAAAAATCAGAGCGAGTCTTTCAGAGATAAGATTAGGAAATGTGCAGAGGTTGGGAGAAACTCTCTTCAGCAAATAGCAATTGAATCTAAACCTATTGTTCGATTTAAATCAGGGTTGATGGGTTTTTAATCACCAAAGGGAGTTTGCATAATCATGAACAATGCTGCACTCTCGGCATCGATTTGTATTGTAATCCCATTGGACAGCATGTTGTATACCTGTTATTCAAAATTTGCAATAGTTTCACATAATTACAGTTTTGCACAAGGGGCTTAGAGAGTCAGACAATACCAGAAAATGCTGGAAATACTCAGCAGGCCAGGCATTATCTGTGGAAAGCAAAACAGTTAACGTTTCAGGTAAAGGGTGAACTCTGTTTCTCTCTCCATGCATACTGAATGACCTGCTGAATGTTTCCAGTATTTTATGCTTTTGTTTCAGATATCCAGGTGGACAGGTGTCAAGTTTTCCAAGCAGAACAGGGATGGAGGAAGAGTGAGTTGTAGGACAAAAAGACTATGGAATTCTCTGCCTCAGAAGGCAGTGGAGGCCAATTCTCTGAATGCATTTGAGAGAGAGCTGGATAGAGCTCTTAAGGATAGCAGAGTCAGGGGGTATGGGGAGAAGGCAGGAATGGGGTACTGATTGAGAATGATCAGCCATGATCACATTGAATGGCGGTGCTGGCTCGAAGGGCCGAATGGCCTCCTCCTGCACCTATTGTCTATTGTCTATTGTCTATTGTCTACTATATAAAGATTGATTATGACAGATTAGGATATAAAGCCTGAGTAGTGACCATGAAAGAGGAATCTTAAAGAAACATTGTGAGAAAAAACCTAAGCATGATAATTGAAACGATGAGAGAGCAGTGTACCTGACCACAAGAAATTCCAGGGAATTGTGGATGTAGTCCAGTCCAGTCCAGCGCACAGATCCGCCATCGACTCCATCTACACTTCACATTACCTCGGGAAAGCAGCAAACATAATCAAGATCCTTTTCACCCTGCTCATCCCTCTTCTTCTTGCTTCCATTGGGCAGATGATACAAAAGTTTGAAGGCACATACTCAGGAACAGCTTTTTCTCTGCCATTATCAGACCATTGAACGGTCTCATATGAGCTAGGACATAGTCCTAACCTTCCAGTCTACCTCATTGCAGACAATGCACTTTTTTTCTGTACCTGTAATGCTACAATGTTGAAAACTATATTCTGCACTCTGGGATTTTGCTGTTTGCTCTATCGGTTGTGCTTCTGTGTGCCTGTCCTGTCCAAATGTTTCCTAAACATTGCAATACCACCTGCTTCAACTATCACCCCCCTCAGCTCGTTCCATATACCCATCACCCTCTGTGTGATAAAGTTACCCTTCAGGTTCCCATTAAATCTTTCTCTCCTCACCTGAAACCTATGTCCTCTAGATGATAAAGTGATTCCATGATTCCAAATCACGCCCCCCACATCTCTAAGTCCAGGCCTCTGCATGACAATCTCAGGTAATATAATCAGACTATATCAATCCATCTGTGAATGAAAGGAGTTGTACATAGACTGTAAAGAGTGAAGAAGATGAACTTTACCTGTCATGGAGGAGATGCAGAGTCTGTATAAAGTAGGCCATCAATTGGTTGTGAAAAAGGGTCCCAAATCAAAATATCATCTGTCCATTGCCACTGAGTTCCTCCAGCACTTTGTTTTTTGCTCATCAATTGATTCAGTCAGACTAGGCATTTGTTAACATTAGTAACTCGTGATGCTGCCAGATCTTCTCAAAACTGGAATTATTTATTTTGTGAGGCCATCCCATCCTGCATCACTCCCTGCTTTCCGCAGAGTCTGCTGCCTCTGCAACTCCTTGATTCGCTCATCCCTTCCCATCCAAATCAACCCCTCCCCAGGTACTTCCACCTGCAACCTGCAGGAGCAGCAAAACCTGTCCCTAAACCTCATCCCTTGCCTTCATCCAGGGACCTCAGCAGTCCTTTAGGTGACACATATGCATGTGCACCTCCTCTAACCCCATCTACTGCACCCGGTGCTCCTGATGTGGCCTCCTTTACACCAGCGAAACCAAGCGTAGACTAGGCAACAGTTTTGCAGAACACATGTGCTCGGTACGCCAGTACTCCCAGATGCTAACCATTTTAACTCCCTTTTCCATTGCCAAACTGATTTTTCTGTCCTGGGCCTCCTCCTTTACCAGAGTGAGACCAGATACAAACTGGAGGAACAGCATCTCATATTGCACTTACGTAGCTCACAACCAAATGGTATGAAAACTGAATTCTCCAATTTTAGACCTAAAACCTATGACCCAAATCACCTAAAAACAAACCCTCCCCCCACCTTTTTCCCCCATCCCTGTGTCCCATCTTGATATGCACCCATTTCCTCTATTCCCCTTCCCCCAATCGCCTTCCACCTATTTTCCTTGTAAATTGTCTCTAGTGTGTGGGATCTTGCTTGTGTATGGGGTGATTGCTGTTTGGCACAGACTTGGTGGGCCAGGTGTTACCACGCTGTATCATTAAAATCTTAAGTTTAATCTGAAATATATATAAAAATTATCTTACCATGTTGACCATTAAACTACTGGATGGTGATAAATCCATCTGCTTATCCTTCTGCAGAGGAAATCTACTGACCTAGTCTGGCCTATATCTGACACCAGGCCCACAACAATGTGTTTACTTCAATATGCTCAGAAGTGGCACTTGGAGATGGGGGATAAATTTTCTTCTTATCCGATCCACCTATGCTAGATATTGTGTTTCAGCCAAAACTGAACACAACTCTTAGTAATATCATTGTTCTCTGCGAGGTCCTCAGCTTTGCATTCGTGCTCCAATAGAGGACATCTCAATAGGTGCTCCATAGTTTGTGGTTCAGTGCCACAAATGCAGATGACGTCTTCAGTGTCTATATATCCCCCTTCTTGAGAGTTGCTTTACAATGACCAGTACCAGCTCTCAGTCTGTTGAGGCATTTCCATTCAGCCCAGCTTGATTCGGCCCCAGGAGGAAGTTCTTCTTTGGCAATTAAGGACATGGATGTTGTTGATGATAGATTGGCTAGTCTCTCTTCCCATAATGCAACTTTAGTACCTTTAGCTTCAGCATTTGGTTCAACTTCGTTGAGGAAGCTTTTCCTGGACTTTAGCCGACTCTTTGCGGGTTCATGGCCGAATAGGGGATGTCGTACATCTGTACTCTGGCGATGGCGTTCCCTATTGCTTGCTGCACTGCGACGAATCTCTGGTGGCAGTTGATCGTAGAGTGTCAGGAATTGCACCCCATCTTGTTCCAGTAAATTTGCTGACAATGTTGTTTCTTGCTCAGACTTTAGC
The DNA here is from genome assembly GCF_053455715.1 of Rhinoraja longicauda. Taxonomy (NCBI): domain Eukaryota; kingdom Metazoa; phylum Chordata; class Chondrichthyes; order Rajiformes; family Arhynchobatidae; genus Rhinoraja; species Rhinoraja longicauda. Next base: position 27,253,514 of record NC_135959.1, on the reverse strand, counting down.
TTTTGTCTTTTCACCATGGCTCTTGAAGGAAAGACAACAATTTAAGGTGACTCCTAGATATACTGGGTGATCGCAGTTTTCAAGAGGGGTACCAGACCAGGTGACGTTCAGTCGGCGTTTGGCTTCTCGGTTGCGCAGATGGAATACACACACCTGTGTCTTTGATGGATTTGCACGGAGGTGGTTCTCTTCATAGTAAGGTGTCAGTTTGTTAAGGGCATTTGAGAGTCGTTCTTCAACAGCACTGAAGTCACTGTCTTGGGCAGCTACACCAAGGTCGTCTGCAGAGATAAAGCGACATGTTACCTTCACTTCTAGGTTGGTCGTTCGTGTAGATGTTGAAGAGTATTTGTGCAAGCACACTTCCCTGTGGTAGTCCGTTCTTGAGTTTCCGCCATCTGCTCTTCTTATTCCCCAGTTTGACAAAGAAGTACCTGTTCTCGAGCATCCTTTCAATCAATTCTGTTAGACGGATGTCCTTGGTAAGCTCCAAGATCTTGTGGAGAAGGCATCTATGGTTACAGTGTCGTAAGCAGCCGAGAGGTCGACAAACACAACACCGGTTACTTTCCCTTCCTCGAAAGCATCTTCAATGTGCTGAGTGAGGTTGAGTACTTGGCTCGTCGTAGACTTGCCGGGGCGAATACCAGCTTGCTCTGGGATGAGGTGATCATCAACGACAGGTCCAACTCTGTCAAGTAGCAGGCGTTCAAGGCGCTTATATTTATGACTCAGAAATGAGATTGGCCTATAGCTCTTAGGAATCGATGGATCTTTCTCAGGTTTCAGGAGTGGCAGTACATTTGCTTTCTTCCAGATCTTAGGAAGCTTGTGGGTCGACAAGCAGTGGTTGTACAGCTGTAGCAGCTATTTCTTAGCAACAGGTCCGAAGTTCTTAATCTGCTCTGTTAGATGTTATCCCGGCCAATTGCTTTTCCTGGCTTCAGTGGATAGATGCCCTTTTCAAGCTCTTACATAGTCATGGGTCGAGTGTGACCAGGGTCTTTGCTGTACTTCTTGTGGTCAAGTTTGATCTTGTCCTTCATCTTTCCACTTTTGCCGTTCTGTAGCAGTTGGTTGGCAACTTGATTTGTCGTGACTTTGGGCGGTTGAGGTGGTGCTTTCGGGTCGCCATGAAGCTTTCGGATGGTTGACCATGCTTTCTTGCTGTTTTTCGACAGATTGGTAGACTCTATCAAGGCTTGCCAGGTCTTATGACGCTCCTGAGATATGCATTCCATCACTTTCTTGCCCATTTTGGTCATCAGAGAAAGGATTTTCTTCAAACATGGCAACATACTCTTCATATAATTCTGAGCTTTCTTTGGAAAGTCCAGGTATATATTGCATCTTACAGCCCCGTGGGATATGCCTTAGCACCGTCTTCTTCACAATTTCAGCAAAGCGGTCATAATTGCTTGATATTGGTGCAAATGATGGACTAGCCAATAATTCCCACACTCCAAAGAGGTACAGGCTTGTAGGTTGTGTAAGAAAATAACTGCAGACGCTGGTACAAATCAAAGGTATTTATTCACAAAATGCTGGAGTAACTCAGCAGGTCAGGCAGCATCTTAGGAGAGAAGGAATGGGTGACGTTTCGGGTTGAGACCCTTCTTCAGACTGAAGAAGGTTCTCGACCCGAAACGTCACCCATTCCTTCTCTCCTGAGATGCTGCCTGACCTGCTGAGTTACTCCAGCATTTTGTGAATAAATACCAGGCTTGTAGGTTAGTTGGCTTCAGAAAAAATGTAAATTGCCTTAACTGTGGAAGATTCCTAAAAGATAAATTAGAAAATATAATTGCCCAATGTATGGGTTTTGAAAATGTTTCCAGAATCGGTGAAACCTTCGAATTTTCACCTGAGGTTTGGGCTGGTTCTGTGAATAGGGCTTGACTCAGGAATCCTGGGTCTTATGCCAATGTGAATGAAATCAGCAAAGCATTAGTGTTCGGGAGTAAATTCCCCTGGGTTTTAAATCCTTCAAGTTTTCGCTCCAGTTTGGCCGATGGTGCTGGTTTCTGGGCGAAAATAAAAATAGATTTTCCCTCTGCTCTGTTTCACACTTGGGTCACAGTCTGAATAATAAAGAAGCCTTGCATGCTTCTTCTTTAATTTAGCAATCCTCAATAGGGTTGGAATTCCAGAAGGCCGAATAATGAGACGCATAATATTTGGAATCTCAGTTGAGGATATCAGTTTAAATCTCGATCTTGACAAACATTTGCGCTTCAACTTTCTATTAAAGGGCGATTTATTTTCTGTGCTGCCAGGATTATCTACTGGAAGCAGAGCTGAAATTGGTAGGCAGGTTAATCTTTTCTTGCACCCAACAAGCCCTGTGATTGACAGACCAAGATGCAGTGTCGAGAATGTCAGTGATGAAAATCTGTGGATGGAATAGGGAAGAGTAAGGTTGGGAAATGAAATAAAAAGGAAATATAAAAGGAAAAGTATTGCAAATTGTTTATGGTTAAAGCACAAATAAGATGTTTAATTTCTAGTGCTATAATAAATAGCTTTGGGTTCTTTTTTAACATGAGTCTGTCTTCATTTCATGTGCTCCAGTGAACTAAAGTCACTTGTCATGCAACATCACTTGAATTTATAAGGCACTGGTCAGACCATATTTATAGCAGAGTGAGTAATTGTGGGCCCCATATCTGAGGAAGGATTGCGCTGGAGAGGGTCTAGAGGAGGTTTACGAGAATGATCACAGGAAGGATGGGGTTAACATATGATGGGGTGAGCATTTGACGGCCCTGGACCTCATTGAAACTTATCAAATAATGAAAGGCTTGGATAGTGTGGATGTGGCGAGGATGTTTTCACAAATGCGAGAGTCTAGGACCAGAGGTCATAGCCTCAGGATTCAAGTTTGTTCCTTTAGGAAGGAGATGAGGAGGAATTTCTTTAGTCAGAGGGTGGTGAATCTGTGGAATTCATTGCTATAGAAGTCAATGGATACTTTAAAGGCAGATATAGATAGATTATTGATTAGGTATCACAAAATGCTGGAGTAACTCAGCGGGTCAGGCAGCATCTCAGGAGAGAAGGAATGGGTAACGTTTCGGGTCGAGACCCTTCTTCAGATTGTGATACCTTCAATTTGTACCAGCATCTGCAGTTATTGTCCTACACTAGATTATTGATTAGTTCGGGTGTCAGGCGTTATGGGGAGAATGGGGTTAAGAGGGAAAGATAGATCAGCCATGGTCGAATGGCAGAATAGACAATGGGCTGATTGGCCTAATTCTGCTCCTATCACTTAATTTATGAACTTATGAAACCAGAGCACCTGGAAGAAATCCATGTGGTCATTGGGAGAATGTAGAAACTCCACACAGATAGCATCTGAAGTCAGGATTGAACCTGGGTCTCTGACGTTGTGAGGCAGTGGCTCTGCCACCGTTTGTAACTCTCTTCCTGCTTTTCCCTTCCCTTCTTCCTTGTTTGGGATGTTTAAAGGAAATGGCCACATGTATCTTAAGATAAGACCCCCACATCCATTCTGTGTATTGGAGGCAGAATGTTAATTTGAGTCATGTAATATAATAGTGATATCTGAAGGCAACAAATTATGCCTCCACTGTTCATTGATAGCATGCACCAATGGGTAGATTTGCTGCCTTACAGCACCAGAGACCTGTGTTTGATCCCGACTATGGGTGCTGTCTATACTGAGATTGTACGTTCTCCCCGTAACCTGCGTGGGTTTTTCCCGAGGGCATCCAGTTTCCTCCCACACTCCAAAGACATACAGGTTTGTAGGCTAATTGGCTTGGTAAAATTGTAAATTGTCCCCAGTGTGTGTCGGATAGTGTTCGTGTGCGGGGATTGCTGGTCAGCGTGGACTCGTTGGACCGAAGGAGCTGTTTCCGCACTGTATCTCTAAACTAAACTAAACCAAACTAAACTAAACGAGCAATTAAGCAATGAATGGTCCATTATAGTGACCTCTGAACAATGGTTAAATCGACAGAGGGAATGGTCAAGTTCAGGAGTGTTAGTGAATGACGAATTGTAGTCGAGGACGCTTACATTGATCTTGAAATAGTGCCTAGTGTATAATCAGGGTTGCCTCCTTTTCTCCTTTGCCTTGTGATTATGTTCCTCTGCCTCTTTCCTGGTGGTAGAAATGTTAGAATCTCACAGATGAAAGGTTGGGCTGTCTGCAACATATCACCAAAAACCTTGAGGCAGCAAGCTCAAGGCAGGCTCTTATCAGTGGTTGGGAATTATCATATCATATCATATCATATATATACAGCCGGAAACAGGCCTTTTCGGCCCACCAAGTCCGTGCCGCCCAGCGATCCCCGTACATTAACACTATCCTACACTCACTGGGGACAATTTTTACATTTTACCCAGCCAATTAACCTACATACCTGTACGTCTTTGGAGTGTGGGAGGAAACCGAAGATCTTGGAGAAAACCCACGCAGGTCACGGGGAGAACGTACAAACTCCTTACAGTGCAGCACCCGTAGTCAGGATCGAACCTGAGTCTCCGGCGCTGCATTCGCTGTAAAGCAGCAACTCTACTGCTGCGCTATCGAAGAAAGCTTTGAGGGAGAGGATGTAAGCACTTTTGTAAAAGGATAGTTAGCATGGCTTTGTATGGGGGAAATTCCATCTCACTAATTTGACTGAGTTGTTTGAAGCAAGAAGATCAATAAAGGCAGAACTGTAGATGTTGTCTACATGGATTGACAAGGTTCCATATGATGGGCTGGTCCAGAAAATTAAGAAATATGGAATCTAAGACAAGCTACTTAATTGGAGCCACAATTCCCTTGCTGTTTACAGATAGAGGGCAGTGGTGGGAGGATGCTTTTCTGATTGAAAATCTATGACGTGGTGTAACGGTAAGGATCGATGCTGGAACCTTTCTGTTTGTGATATATATTAACATGGGTGTGATGTAGGTGGTATGATTAGCAGGTTTGCAGATGACATGAAGACTGATGGTGTTGTGGATAACAAGAAAGGATGTTTAAGGCAACAGCAGGACATGGTTCAGAAGGAATATTGAACAAAGTGTTGGCAGATGGAATTTAATTCAGACAGGTGCGAGATGTTAGATAGTCAAGGTGGGACCTACACAGTAAATGGAAGGGCCTTCATGAATGTTGATGATAAAAGGACTTTGGGTTTCATCTATTGTTCCCAGAAAGTGGTATCACGGCAAAATAGAGCCAGTTGGCATGGTTGCCTTCATGGGTTGGGCATAGGGTATATACGAAGGAGTTGGGATATTATGCCGCAACTTTACAAACACATGGAATAATGATTCATGCTGTCCAAGTGGATCAGCAGCAGCCGTGTTGTATTGGCATCCATTCCACAAGAAAACAGAACCAAAGAGATCAAGGAGTTGGATTTGGACAAAGACAATCTGCCAATGGAAAGAACACTGGGTTTGCGCTGGTGCATTGAAACAGATGTGTTCAAGTTCAGAATTGCTGTACAGGAACGACCATACACTAGTCGTGGCATCTTGTCCGTGGTTGGCTCTATATACGACCCTTTAGGATTTCTGGCACCATTTACTCTGCCAGCCAAGCTGATTATGCAGGAGCTCTGCAAGGAAAAACTTGGATGGGATGAAAATATACCCCAAACCTTCTCTCAGCGATGGACAGGATGGCTAGCAGATCTCAATAAGAGAGTTTAAAGTGGACCGGTGCCTGAAGCCCACAAGCTTTGGTCAAATCAGAAATGCACAGCTGCACCACTTTTCAGACACCAGCGAAAGTATGGTACTGTTTCATATCTAAGACAGGAAAATGATAACAAAGAAGTGCATGTTGCATTCATAATGGGAAAATCCAGAATGGCACCATTAAAACAAATGACGATTCCCAGAATGCAGATTACAGCTGCAGTCCTAGCTGTCAGATTTGACATAATGCTGCAAAAAGAATTACAGCTTCAGCTGGACAAATCCATCTTCTGGACCGATAGCACAATGGTGCTTAAGTACATCAATAATGAAACCAAACGCTTTCAAACATTTGTAGCAAACAGAATCTCTTTTGTAAGGGATGCTACTGATGTATCACAATGGAGATATGTTAGCACAAAGGAAAATCCTGCAGATGAAGCATCTGGAGGACTAACAGCAGACCGCTTCTTAAGCTGTAAAAGATGGAACAAAGGACCAGAGTTTCTTTGTAAGCCAGACTGAGAATGGCCCAAAACCTCACTTGCAGTCTGCAATCTCAGCTAATGATCCAGAAAGCAAGCAAGACATTACAATGGATGTCATTGTCAAAGATCTATTGAACCCCACAAACTCTCTGATCACCTATTTCTCATCATGGAGGAGTCTGAAGACTGCCGTAGCTTGGCTTCTTAAAATAAAGACAATACTCTTGCAGTTGACTCAAAAGTGAAAGGAAATTCGGACTGCTGTGAGTAGCCTTGAAAAAGATCCTGGCAAATTAAAGGAAAAGGTTGAAAAGGAGATGCAAATCTTGAAAAGCAACACTCCGCGGACAATGTTTATGTCCTGAAGATCTTTTTCAAGCAGAAAGCGCGATCATCTCTTTCAGTTAAAGACAAAGATTCAAAGAAGAAATATCAGTACTAGAAGCTGGTAGAAATGGTGTCAAAAGAAGCTTTGCTCCAGGTGACATTGTCGTGGTGGCTGATTTCACTGCACCACGAGGCTCCTGGCCAATCGGGAGAATATTGGAGGCAATACCAGATGCCCAAGGTCTTGTGCGCACGGTTCGACTTCAGACTAAGAGCAACAACTTGGAAAGACCGATAACAAAGATATGTCTGCTCCTAGAAGCTGATACCTGAGTACAGCAAAGACAGGTGGCCTTAAAGATTGAAGGCCACATATAGTACATACTTTTTTTTTGATTATGTGTAAAGTTTTTATAGCTCCTTTTATTGTTCATTGGTAATTGTTTTGTTATATACGTAGAACAATTAGGGGCCGGTGTGTAGGAGCCATTCGTGTCTGTACTGGCTGCTGTTCGCATATTATACAATTTTGTCTAGATATATCTTATATATATATTATATATATATTTTATATATATTATATATATATTTATAGGTTCAGGGACTGGGTGGAGTTAGATACAGGGAGGGAGAGTATACAGTTCTTACCAGACCTGCGATGAGAGCTATGAGCAGACGGGGAACAGAGCAGCCAGCTATGAAATAAGTACGGCCTGGTATGTTCATCTCCTTGTTTGTACAACTACTTCAATAAACAACTAATTAAACTGGAAAAAATGACTGGAAGATCTGTTCTGTTGGTGTTTGCGTTAAGAGCATTCCGACTCCCTGTAGAGTAATGGCAATTAGAAAAGAGTCTTCTGGAAAAGACTGAAAGTTGCCATTACAACCATGGTGAAAAGGGGTATTTAGACAGGCTGCTGAATAGGCAAGGCAAAGGGGGATATGGAACTAATGCTGGCAAATGTAATTGGTTTAGCTTAGAGTTACAACATAGGAACTGGCCCTCCAGCCTACCGGGTCCACACCGACCATCGATCACACTTGTTTTATGTTATCCCACTTACTCATCCACCCCATACACACAAGGGTCAAGTTATAGAAACCATTTAACCTATAACGACTTTGGGATGTGGGAGGAGAATGAACAAGCTCCATGCAGACAGCACCCAAAGTCAGGATCAAACTGGGGGCTCTGGCATTGTGAGGCAGCAGCTCTACCAGCTGCTCCACAGTGCCACTCTGAAAAGGTGTAGATGAATAAAAAGGGTGACATGGACATGGTGGGGCAAAGGACCTGACCCCGTGCTGTACAACTCTGTGATGCTACAAAAGGAGGAATAGAGGCAGATATATTTTGAAATGTTAAAGTGCTTCATTGCCACTCTGGAACATGTTCGTCAAATGGAAATTGTGCTTGGATGATGTAAGTTGGAAAGGGAATTCAATATTCCAATTAATTTTAAATAAAAAAATCAGTTCAATTTATTTCCAGCAGTAATGACAGTAACTGTTATGTGATATAAACAAGAGTGCCTTACCAGTAATTCCATCCCATTTACAAATCTGCCACTATATCATTTAGCTGATATGTGGAAATACTGAATTAACTAGAAAACATGTAGTTAATGAGTAACTTTAATAAATTAAATTGGGAGCAATGACCAGCATAATGATAATCTGTGTGATAATGTCTCCTGCGTATTAAAACACAGCATCCTATTCAGGTAAAATCATATAGGTGGCATTACTGGCAAATCATTTGGCATCAGTTGACAAATCATTGGCATTACTCATGTAACTGCCAGATATAAGTGAGTTTGTGCTTAATAGCTAAATCCACATTTCTAAGGAGCAGCTTTTATTTAAAATGTAAACACTTGACTTATTGAAAACATTCAATTGTTGCCAACTTCCAAGAACCTTCTTCAGGTTTCATTAAAATGTTCCCGAAGGCATCGTACATGAGCCCAAACACAAGGCAGACACATGAGAAAGCATGGCAGTACCCAATTTGCCCACATATTAAACTAATTCCCAGTGTCAGTGCCAGTTTGATAAACCAATGGAAAATATTGGTAGCCAATATGGAGAAATTATATTTGAACATGAATGTAATTCTGACAAAACATGTCAAGCAGAAGCTGAACTAACCAGTGTCGTGATGACAACTAACAGTTCACCCCGAGAATGACGAGCTCAGGACAATATTCAAATTTTCAAGGAGCCACCTGTACATTGACGCAAGCTGTACCATCACTCTGTTGATCATCTACTCAGCTTCGAGCAGGTAACTCGTGGCAGCTCAGCACTGACCAGGATTAATGTGATGCTATTCTGTCCATGGATAAAAATCTATTGCATTCAGAGCTAGATAGTCATTTCCATAAATACAAAATCACCCACGGTGCGTGTTTCTATTTTCTAGTTAAGTTTCAGAAGCAGTACGTTTATCACTAGGATTTCACTCAAATGTGATGATGGGTCTATATCTCTTGCTACCTCAAGCAGTTAAAACACCCCAGGACAATGGATAGGCAGTTAGTGGAGCTGCTGCCTCACAGTGCCAGACACCTGGGTTTGATCCTGACCTCTGGTGCAGTCTGTGTGGACAATGCACATTCTCCTTGTGACCGTGGGTTTACTCTAGGTGTTCTAGTTTCCACCCCATCTCAAAACTGTGCAGGCAGATGGGTTAATTGGCCACTGTAAATTGCCCAAGGTATGCAGGTGAGTGATGGAATCAGCGAATTTGTGAGGAATAAAATGTGTTGGAGTAACATTAGTGTAAAAATGGATGCTTGATGGTCAGCACGGACTCAATGGGCCAAAAGGCCTATTCCATACTATGGCTCTATAACTATTAGTTGTATTTTTGTAAATAGAGATTTTGGCTAGAGAGAGAATTCAAGGTGGTTTAACATAATCACAATCATAACCATAATCATAATCATACTTTATTAGCTAAGTATGTTTTGCAACATACGAGGAATTTGATTTGCCATACTGTCATACCAATAAAAAGCAACAAAACACCTAAAATACATTTTAACACAAACATCCACCACAGTGACATCCCCATAAACATAAGGGTAATGAACTGCAGCCACTCCTGATGCAGCAGTTTAAATGCCATTTATTTCCCTTGGTAGCATGTTGATATCAATACTTTAATTAATTCCAATAACAGCAACATGACTCATTGAGCTATAGATTCTTCCTTTGACCTAGAGTTTGAAGGCAGCACCCTGCTTCATTAGTGACCTTGCAGCAGCAGCGGTCAGGTCTGTGGCACCCCCAAGACTGGCTCTGAGGCACAACAGGGAAGGGCGAAGTCAGACAGGGCGAGAGTGTTTGGAGGCTCGATAATTAAGGGGAACAGACAGGAGATTCCGTGGCCACAAATGGGACTCCAGTAGGATGTGTTGCCTACTTGGTGCCAGGGTCAGGGGTCGCTCCTGAGCGGCTCCAGATCATTTTCAAGAGAGAAGGTGACCTGCCGGGAGTTAGAGTGCACATTGGCACAAATGACATGGGCAGAATAAGGCATGAGGCCTGTGTTTACAAACCTGTCATACTGCTGCAAGTAAGAATTCTATTGTTTTGTTTTTCAGTGCGCATGACAATTAAACGCACTTGATACTATACGATAGAACTTTATTTATCCTAGGAGGGAAATTAGTCTTCCAACAGTCATAAAACACAACAATATACACAAAATATGAAATCAAAGTGACGAGTGCGAAAGTCCAGAATTGGGGTTGTGGGCCGGGGGGGGGGGGGGGGGGGGGGGGTGGTGCGGGGGGGTTAGGGGTGTCAGTCTACCCCACAACAGAAAGGGGAGGAGTTGTACAGTTTGATAGCGACAGGGAAAAAGGATCCCTTGCGGCATTCTGTGCTGCATCTTGGTGGAACCAGCCTGTTGCTGAAGTGACCTTGAAGCAGTGAACAAGGCCTGGTGCTCTTGACTCTTGATCTCTTAAACACAATGGGCGCTGCTTTATAAAGTAGGTGAGGAGGAATTTATTTAGTCAGAGGGTAGTTAATCCATGGAACTCATTGCACAGAGGGCTGTGGAGGCCAAGTCAGTGGATATTTTTAAGGCAGGGATAGAGAAATTCTTGATTAGAACTCGTGTCAATGGTTATGGGGAGAATGCAGGAAAATGGGATTAGGAGACAGAGATCGGACATGATTGAATGGTGGTGTAGACTCGATGGGCCGAATGGCCTAATTCTACTCCTTTAACTCAGGATTCATTAGCTTTCTCTTTTTAGTGAGTGATGACTCAGACATGAAATGCCAAGTCCTATAAACATTAGGAATTTAGAATGGAAATGTATCTGGTTGGAACTGATTATTGTTTGACCACATTGTTAATAATAATGTATTTTGAAACATAGGAACATGAAGAGACTCATTGGCCCTTTGTATCTGTTCCAGCATGGAGTGACTGATTCAGGACCAAGCTCCCTGCACTCCACTTTAACTTTGTCAATAGTAATGCCATCCGGAGAAATGAAAGATGCCTTGATTTCTTCTTAAAGTTGGATTCTTGCTTCTGCGGGACATTAGTCTGTTCTGCACAAAGTGTGCCTGGAGAAATAAGTCTGAGGGTGAACAAAGAATGACTTGCTTCATGAGAAGAGAACCATCAATGCCAGTAGCAGCTAGAATGTGAGTGCGTGAGTGTGAGTGCATGAGTGTGTGTGCGTATGTGTGAGTACCTGTGTGTGTAAACATGTGTGTACCACCCTATGAGACATTAATTGAGTCATGTTTCCTTCACTGTGATGAAACAGAGGAAAAAGAGTTAAAAAAGCCTTGAAAAAATAAGCACATCAGTTATCAGCCTTCAAAAAATAAGCAAACCAGCACTGCCCTCGCAGCTGCGGCTTGCCTGCAGTCCGTTTGTCTTTTGTGTTTTTTGTTGTTTTTGTATGAATTATAGTTTTTAATATGGTGTAGTGTTTGTATGTATGTTATGTTGGGAGGTGGGAGGGAACGGGAACTGTAAACGGGAACGGGAATTCTCTCTCCCGAACGGAGACGCGACCTTTGTTTCTGTGTCGTGTCTCCGTTCCCGCTGCGGCCTACCATCAGCCATGCACCTGGGACCACCTGGGCTCTGGTTCGCAGAGCCCGCGGCCCGGACTCACCACCTGCGGTGCTGGCTGCCTGCGGATGCTGCGGGAGCGGCTGCGACTCGTCTCCGGAGGCTCCGGCGCGGGCCGCCTGGATGCCAGAAGCCCGCAGGCCCCTGGGTGGGGGCCGACATCGGGAGCTATGGCAGCGGCAGCGTCTTCGTCCGCCCCGAATCGTGGGGCTTGGATCAGCCCGCCGCGGACCTTTCACCATCCAGCGCGGCCTGAAATAGGCCGCGGGATTTTTCTCCGCCCGATGGGGGCTTTCAATGTCGGGAGCCACGACCGCCCCGACGTGGTAACTACAACAGCCAGACCACGGGAGAAGACGGCAGGGGAAGAGAAAAAGTCATTCTGGCCTTCCATCACAGTGAGGAGGTGACTGGAGGAGACTCACTGTGATGGATGTTTCTTTTGTTTGGTGTTAGTTTATGATTGTATGTGTTATTGCGTTTTTGTTGATTATTCTTATTGGTCTTATTGTTGAACTGTGGGTAATGTTTCATTTCACTACACATTTATGTGTATGTGACAAATAAACGACTATTGACTATTGACTATTGACTAATGGTGGCACAGTGGCACAGCAGATAGTGTGACTGCATTATGGCTATTTACTACTGATCTTCTGGGTGCAGTCTGTGTGCAGATTCTACAATTTGCTGGTGCACCCATCGGTTTTCCCGGGATACTCTGGTTTCCTTCCACATCCCCAAATCTGAGCTGGTTTGTAGGCTTATTGGCCACACTATAGTTATCTTTAGAGTAGACAGAAGGTGAAATGATGGACTAGTGAAGAATAATAAAATGCAGCTGATGGGGAAGCAGGATGGGTGAGGGCCAACATAGACTCAATGGGCAGAATGTCCTCATTCTACATCAAAAGGAAATATGACTGAAAAACAAATGTGTGAGTGTGCATGAACAAAGCAGTAATAAAATAAAATCCATCAATCTGTAAAAGCGGATGATTCCTTGAACACATTGACCTTACTTTTTAACATTAAATGTGCCCAGAAGACATCAGTAAGTGACAGCTATCAAGGGAAATCAACCATAAATTGCTATTACGTCTGAAGGTGCCGTTTATCAATTGAATTCCACCATTTGAATTCTAAGTGTATCATCTTTGAACACATCAATGCAGGAGTAAAAAGCCATTTGTAAATGAACAGCATTTGTAAATGTAGATTATTGACTTTTACTCTGGTGATTTCAGAATCTGTGTTATAAGTCTGCTTCGGGCTGAAATTGTTAAAACTGGAGATCAATGCATTAACCTTGGTTTTTGGCTTCACTGTAAGATTTTGAATTTGCAAAACACACAAGACTGATGAACCTACCTATATTTTACCTTTTGCAAATATTCTTAAAACATTTGTAATAATCTTTTTTCAGCATTGCAACATATAACTTGGTGTAGACTTAAGAGAGATTCTGGAGCAACAAATAATCTGCTGGAGATCGAGCAACATCAGTAGGGGAAATGAATGTGCAAAACCCTCTGAGTCAAAACCCTCTATTCGGACTGAGAGTGTATAGGCAGAGTTACAGGAGCCCAGGATTGAATGAGTTTCTGATCAGGAACACAATGAACTGCTGGATGAAAGAATAGATCTGGTGACGGTAAAGATGGAAGGTGGACTGGCACACTTGGGTTGAAATTCTGTATAAGGACTGAGAGATCTGGACCTGATGCAGGGTTTTGACCAGAGATATTGACCATCCCTTTCTACCGACAGTTGCTGCTCAACTTGCTAAGTTCCTCCAGCAGCTTGTTGCTACATAACCAAGAATTACCAACTTATAAGAACTGTTTTAGAAATCATTTTCAAAGGGCACTTACCTACTTAAATTATTGGCCAGGTTAACCAGGTTAATTAGATCAGTTTTGTTTCATTTATTATTATCACTTGTACCGAGGTACAGTGAAAAGCTTTTTTTTGTTGTGTGCTAACCAGTCAATGAAAAAGACTATACATGATTACAATTACAGTGTACGGATACAGGATAAAAGGAATAAAGTTTAGTCCAAGATAAAGTCCAGTAACATTCATTTAAAGATAGCTTGAAGGTCTCCAACAAGGTAGATGGTAGGTCAGAACCTCTCTCTAGCTGGTGGTAGGCTGATTCAGTTGCCTGATGATTGCTGGGAAGAAACTCTCTCTGAATCTGGAGGTATGGACTTCCTAGAAGTAATCTGATGAAATGTTCCTTGTTAAATGCCTGATATGTTTTTCCCAAATCAACAGGCACCTCTTGAATATACATAATGCAGAATTTTGGGGCTGTTTCAAGACACAAGCGCTAATTTTTAGCTGTTGATGCACGCTATTAAGCTGTTCCGTAATACAGCCTCACATTTAAAAGGGCCAAATAAAAGTGCATATTCAGTGACTGGCATGGAGGATGTGGAAGTGGAAAATGTGGGTGGTTCAATGCGGTCTGTGAATGGAGGAGTGAGGTGAAAAGACTCATTAATATGACATGCACGGGACAACGGTTGTCAGAGTGTGCAGAGGGAGAATGCTGTCAAAGGGATTCTTACCTTAGAAGGCCTTGGTAAATCACTGAATGATTACTGAGCAACGTATAATGCTTCTGGTGGGCCAGCTAATCAAACTGTCATGAAGTTCTCTGGCGGACCTTTGGGTTCTATTACTGGGGAAAGAGGCCTCCGTTGTAATTTTGTTAATGATGCTTCTTAAGTGACATTTAAGAAGGATTAATATGAATAAAAACTAATTATTACCTACGTCAGAACTGGATGACTCATACATCCGATAAACATCAATGTGACAGTGGAAGATGGAACACACAGAGACACAGCTCCGATCCTCAACAGTAACTGGGCATAGTGTCGTTACACGAACTGCTGAAGATGTGCATCAGAGGTTTTTTGACAGCTGGATTCAGCTTCAAAGCTCCGTGGCTAAATGCTGGTCTCCAATGGATGGACAGGAGCTCTGTGCTGACAAATATCAAACATGACGTGTGATGGTTTTCTAATGCATGGCTCTCTGGTTTGCGGCAAATTATCTGCCTGCTGTTGGATGTGATATAATAGGCCACAAACTAAGATGTTACATATGTTAATGACACAGTGGAATAAATAAGATGGAGTCAAGGAAACCTAGCGATTTGATGCAGGTCAGAATATGACAACAGTAATAATCGTGCAGAAATAAGAAACAAAGTCAGTTCAGCCTACCCTGAGGTTAAAGTTGGAAAGGAGGTAATCATTCAAGTTTTATTCGGCTTGACAACTTGAAAGTTGAAATTAAGTTAGCATCCATATTTCTCCTAACATGATGTGTGGAGCAGGAAGTCTGAGGTAAATTAATGCTGGAGTAGTCTCACATGCAAGGGGCAACCCTAAAATTCCAAAGTGATAAATATGCTGAAAGAACTAGTAACATTTATGAAAAGCAAAAAAAAGAAGAGAAATGCAGATGTTGGAAATATGAAATTAAAACAACAGAAAATGTTGGAAAATGTCAGACAGAGTCAATGGAAAGAGAAATAGAGTTAAGACATCTGGCCAAAGACCAGTCAAGGATCTTCAACATAACAGATTCATTCTGTTTCTCTTTCCACAGGTTTCAGCTACAAGGTTACCCTGGGAAAGAAGATTTATGTTCCCCTACACAATGAACGACAGGAGAAACGACAAGTATTTATTACTGCTTTTATTTCTTTCAATTTTTTTAATTCTTGGTTCATTTTTCCTGTGTTTATGCAGCTTCAGCTTTGACCAAAATCAAGCAAAATTTCACAAAATCATTTATGTGAAAAAAATCTTTATCTGAGAGAATTTTCAAATATTTGTTTTCTGTAAACGGCAACTTTATTCAAATTGGTAATAACAGCAATTATGAACTTGTTCAGGCTTGATATGTTAATTATTTTTCGAATAAGTCCTCATTTCTTTCCATTTAAATGTGAACACCTTAAGCTTTTCACCCCAGTTCTACCTATGTTTTTAACTCCTCATCACCCTTATCCTTTGACTATGTCACCAAGGAATAAAGAGGATTGGGCGTAGTTTTGAAAGCACTGTGCTGCACCTTTAAAGCAAAATTAATTCTTGTTTGCTTATTCATTCATGAGATACAGACATCCCAGGCAATGCCAACAGTTGTGCATCCCTAATGCTACAGTACTGACAGTGCAGTTAAAAGTAACCAGATTCGTGAGTTCAGAGTAACACAGTGACCAGACCAAGTAGGAATGGCATTTTCAGTTCCTGACTGATTTAATGACAATTCAATAGTGTTACAAATTACAATGCATAGAGTCATAGATTCATACAGAATGAAAGCAGGAACTTCAGCCTTACTCATTTATGCTGACCAAGATGCCCCATCTAGGCTAGTCACATTTGCTTGTATTTGGTCCACATCCCTCTAAGCCTTTCCAATCTGTTCCTTGGCCTAACATTATTTTTAAATTCCAGACTTATTCAATTACTTGAACTTGAAATACCCAATTGCTAAGGTGGGATTTGAACTCATCTTTCTGGATCACTGGTCGAGACACTGGCTGCCAGTCCGGTAACATAACCATTACACTATCATGGTGAAAATGTAAATTCTACATAGTTGACATTTATTGTTGCCACAGAGTCTAATCAGTGAAAAAAAAACAGGTCTCCAATCAAGTTTATGAGGACGTTTTTTTCATTATAAATCAACATACAAATATTCACCCTAATTATGATTAATATCTAAAAAGAATCATAAGAGTTGCTGGGTCAGATTTAGTTAGATTGACACCACTCCCATTGATTGCTCCTTAGCAGTTCCAAATGTCAGGGATTTCAGCTACAAAGTTAGGCTGGAGAAAATGGGCTCATTCTCCTTGGACCATTGAAAGTTAAGAGGAGATTGGATGGGTAACTACGTGAACATGATTGATTTAGATAAGGAAAATGGAGGACAGCAGTTTTTAATCAGGTAATAATTCAACCACAAGCGGCAGAGATTTGGAACTTTCACCAAAAGACAGAAGTAAGATGAGAGGAAAATGTTTTATGAAAAATTACTTATGATCTGGGACTTCCCGGCTGCAGGGGCAATAAAAGTAGAATCAATCAGTATCTACAAAAGGGAAAAGACAGGGGCAATGGGGCTACCGAGATTGTGCTATCAGGAGTTGGTACTGGATAAGGTCAAAGGGTTTCCTCCCTTATCACAGCAACACCATGATTCATGATTTAATGTATTGTGCCAGATTACTAATGCATCAACGGAGATCTACAGATAGTGAAAGGAACTTCTTTAGTTCCACATTGCTCTCATATGTTTGTGGCATGATGAATCTATAGGTCATCGTCTCGAGCTAGGAGATGATCACAGACTAGAATATAGAACAGTACTGCGGCACGGTGGCGCAGTGGTAGAGTTGCTGCCTTACAGCGAATGCAGCGCCTGAGACTCAGGTTCGATCCTTTAAATTTTGCCCTTCTCACCTTACGGCTGTGTCCTCAAATCTTCGACCTTTCAGCCAGGGGAAAAGTTTCTGACCATCTACCCTACTCATGGTTCTCATAATTTTATATACTTCAATCAGGTCCCTTCTCAGCCTCCAACTAATGACTTTGTATTTCACACTGATACATAACATTGATGCTTCACGGTCAGAAATGTCCCGATGTCATGCAAAATAAAAGCCTTGGTCATCTTCTCTGCTAATTTATGGCAGTAACCTATTGTCTTAACTTGTATGGATCAGTCTTATTCACGTTACCATGAATAATATACAGTGCATTCAGAAAGTATTCAAACCCTTCACTTTTTCCACATTTTGCTACGTTACAGCCTTATTTTAAAATGGATGAATTTTTTTTTTTAAATCGTCAATCTACACACAATACCCCATAATAAAAAAGTGAACACAGGTGTTTAAAATTTTTTGCAAAGTAATTAAAAAGAAATAACTAAAATATTACATTTACATATATATTCAGACCCTCTACTCAGTACTTTGTTGAGGCACCTTTGGCAGCGATTACAGCCTCAAGTTTTCTTGGGTATGATGCTACAAGCTTGGCACACCTGTATTTGGGTAATTTCTCCCATTCTTCTCTGCAGATCCTCTTAAGCTCTGTCAGGTTGGATGGGGAGCATCAATGCACAGCTATTTTCAGGTCTCGCCAGAGATGTTCGATTGGGTTCAAGTCCGAGCTCTGGCTGGGCCACTCAAGGACAATCACAGACTTGTCATGAAGCCATTCCTGCGTTGTCTTGGCTGTGTGCTTAGAGTCGTTGGCCTGTTGGAAGGTGTGGCGGCGCCCGGGGGCTAGGCCACTCCCTTGGTCATTCCACTCGGCACTCAGTGGACAGGAGGGATTCGGTCACTTCCTGGGTCAGTTCCCTTGGGTCAGGTGGTCTGGGACTATAAAAGGTTTTGGGTGTGTCGACTCACGAGTTCTTGAGTGCGGTGTTTGTGTGCCTTGCGAAATAAAGTATATCTACTACTCACCTGGCGTCTGCCCTAGTCTGAGGTCCAGAACACTCTGGAGCAGATTTTCATCAAGGATCTCTCTGTACTTTGCTCCGTTCATCTTTACCTCGATCCTGACTAGTCTCCCAGTTCCTGCTGTTGAAAAACATCCCCACAGCATGATGCTGCCACCACAATGCTTCACCGTAGGTATGGTATTGGCCAGGTGATGAGCAGTGCCGCTTGGCATTCAGGCCAAAGAGTTCAATCTTGGTTTCATCAGACCAGAGAATCTTGTTTCTCATGGTCTGAGAGTCCTTTAGGTGCCTTTTGGCAAACTCCAAGCAGGCTGTCATGTGCCTTTTACTGAGGAGTGGCTTCCATCTGGCCACTCTACCATAAAGGCCTGATTGGTGAAGTGCTGCAGATACAGTTGTCCTTCTGGAAGGTTCTCCCATCTTCACAGAGGAAGTCTGGAGCTCTGTCAGAGTGACCATTGGTTTCTTGATCATCTCCCTGACCAAGGACCTTCTCCCCCAATTGCTCAGTTTGGCCAGGCGGCCAGCTCTATGAAGTGGTTCCAAAGTTCTTCCATTTAAGAATGACGGAGGCCACTGTGCTCTTCGGGACCTGCAATGCTGCAGAAATTGTTTTATACCCTTCTCCAGATCCGTGTCTCGATACAATCCTGTCTCAGAGGTCCACGGGCAATTCCTTCGTCTTCGTTTTCATGACTTGGTTTTTGCTCTGACATGCACTGTCAACTGTGGGACCTTACATAGACAGGTGTTTGCCTTTCCCAAATCATGTCCAATCAATTTAATTTACCACTGGTGGACTCCAATCAAGTTGTAGAAACATCTCAAGGATTATCAATGGAAACAGGATGAACATAAGCTCAATTTTGAGCATCATAGGAAAGGGTCTGAATACTTATGTAAATGTGATATTTCAATTATTTTTTTAAATTACTTTGCAAAAATTTCTAAACACCTGTTTTCGCTTTTTTATTATGGAGTATTATGTGTAGATTGATGATCAAAAAAAAGAATTTAATTCATTTTAAAATAAGGCTGTAATGTTGCAAAATGTGGAAAAAATGAAGGGGTCTGAATACTTTCTGGATGCACTGTAGGTTTCAGAATAAATGACATGCACTGAGGCAAGTACTCTGGTCTTCTTTCCAAAACCTGACGATGGGATTAATGTAAATTCTGAAATTTGTATTCCAGTCTTTTGTGAAATTAGAAACACAAAGTCGTAAATGACAAGTATACCATCTGCTTGTCACACACTGAGGTGAATTTAGGACTAAAATTGACTCTTTAAGCTCCACTTTATTTTCCAATTTGAATTATCATGCTTAAACTTAATTAGGCCATATTTTCCACCCGCAGTGTTTATGTTTGCTGTTGCTCAGCAGAATACCGTGTTGCCCTTGAGTCAAAAGGTTGTGGGTTCAATGCCTAATCCAACAATATAATACAATACGATACAATATATACAATATATCTTTATTGTCATTGTACAGGGGTACAACGAGATTGGGAACAAACTGACGACAACGTTACAGATTGATACGATATTTAAATGCAATTTTAAGCTAAGGTTTTTTTCTTTCCCTATTGGCTGCATGCTATGGCTATTGATACTTTGCAGAATACCTGGTGCATTATCCTTAGAGTCCTGGTCTATGTTTATCTTTTGTTAAAAGAGATGATCAATTTATTTGCTTTTCAGGGGTTTGCAGCTGTATGTGAATTGTCACCTGTGCAAGTAAGGAGAGGTACAGGTACAATGAAAAATTATAGGTACATAGACCTAGACAAACACACAAAAAACAAATTATACATAAATTATACGGGCGGCACGATGGCGCAGCTGTAGAGTTGCTGCCTTACATCGTTTGCAGCGCCAGAGACACGGGTTTGATCCTGACTACGGGTGCTGCCTGTACGGAGTTTGTACGTTCTCTCCGTGACCGCGTGGGTTTTCTCCAAGATCTCCGGTTTCCTCCCACACTCCAAAGACGTACAGGTTTGTAGGTTAATTGGCTTGGGTTTGTAAACTTGGTATAAGTGTAAATTGTCCCTAGTATGTGTAGGATAATGTTAAAGTGCGGGGATTGCTGGTCGGCATGAACTCGGTGGGCCAAATGGCCTGTTTCTGTGCTGTATCTAAACTAAACTAAAGTAAACTTTGTTGAGCAGGAGGGAAATGTACAAATGACTTTAAATCAGAAATCAAATTAAAGCTCTGACACGTGCATTCGTGGTAGTGTTAAATTAACTCTCCCAGTTTCTATGGTTTAGTGTTTGCAAAAACTCCATCAGAGGCTACCATTTGCTAATGTATTAGCTTCCCTGTGAGCATGGGAGTGTTATCTGCCAGATGCAAACATGAGTGCGTGTGCGATTAAATGTGTATGTGTGGGTGCACATGTGAGAGAGCTAGATAGAGCTCTTAAGGATAGCGGAGTCAAGGGGTATGGGGAGAAAGCAGGAACGAGGTACTGATTGAGAATGATCAGCCATCATCACATTGAATGGTGGTGCTGGCTCGAAGGGCCGAATGTCCTACTCCTGCACCTATTGTCTATTGTCTATTGTCTATTGCATGTGTTTTTATATGCATACATGTCAGTGTGTGTGTGTGTAGATATTTGTATGCATTTGAGAGAGAGTTTATGTGTATATGAGAGCATATCTGTGCGTAGGTTTGTGTTTGCTCTTTGTGTATGTGTGTGAGACCGTATTTGCATTATGTGTGCACATCTATGGAGGGTTGTATGCGTGTGTGAGTACGTGAAAGCATGTGAATGAAAGTGCGCAAGTGTGAGTGCATGTGTGTGTGTGTGTATGTGAGCATAACCACAGATATGATAGTATGGGTGGTTGAGTCTGAGAATGAGCGTGCACACGCGAACATTTGTGCACGTTTGTGTGTGAGTGGTGCACAAGTGTGTTTGTGTGTATGTCTATGACCAGGTGGAAAAGAGTGGCATGTGTCTATGAATGTGAGTGAATGTGTGTGTATGAGCACATGAGCATGCGTGAGTGAAAGGGTGTATGTTAGGGCATGTGTGCGGGAGTGTGTGTGTGTGTGAGGTTACGATGAGTGATTGTGCATGAGAGAGTGTGTGAATATGTATATGAGAGAGTGCAGGTGCGTGAGAGAGTGTGCATGTGACAAAGAGTGTATGTGTGTGAGTGAGTGTATGTGAGAGATGGTGTGTGAATGAGTGTGTTTTAATATGCGTGAAGATGAGTATATAATTGTGTGTATTAGTGTTTGTGAATGTGAGAGGGTGTTTGACAATGTGAGGCTGTACATAAGTGTGTTTGGCAGAGTGTATGTGGGAGTGAGAGTGTGTGTGAAAGAGAGTGTGAGAATGGGAATTTGTGAGTGTGAGAAAGAGCTGTTGTGTGAGAGAGTGTATGTGTGTGTGTGTGTGAGAGAGAGAGTGGATTGTGTGAGCAGAAGTGCATGTGCGCGAGAGAGTGCATGAGTAAGAGAGAGCTGTGTGTGTAAGAAAGAATGTGTGAGGGAGAGTATGTGCATATGTGTAGGTGTGAACACATTTATGCATGTGTGTGTAAATGAGAATGTATGGGAGGGAGTTTGTGTGAGAGAGTGTGTGTAAGGGTGTGCGAGAGATTGGACGTGTGAGGAAAAGTGTGTGTGAGAGAGAGAGCGTGTGAGAGTTTATGTATGAGAGAGTGAGTGTGAGAGATTATGTGAGAGATTGTGTGTTTGTAGGAGTGTGTGAGTGTGATTATGCATAAGAGCGTGTGTGAGTGTATGTGTGAGAGTGTGTGTAGGAGAAACAGTATGTGCGTGTAAGAGATTGTGTGTGTGAGTAAGTGTAGGTATGAGAGAATGTGTGCGTGATAGAGAATGTGTGCCTCTGAGAGTGTGTGTATGTGAGAGAGAGAGTACATCTGTGTGAGAAAGTGTGTGTATGTGAGAGTGCATACATGAGGGGGTGTGAGAGCAAAGGTTTATGAATATGTGAGAGAAATTGTGTGTGTGAATGAGAGAAGATGTGTGTGTATATGTGGGTGATTGTGAAATCATTTCATATATTGATATTCTTCAACATTCAATGAATTGTGTGATTGGCTCATTATTTAGGTAATTGTAGTCTGTATTAAATGACATCAAATCGTGAATGATTACTTTGGTGAATTAATGAGACTCCAGAATGCCTCTACACTTCTGTGGATGACTAGAACGTAAGCATCATTCTTTCAGATTGACTCCAATGTCAATAGTAATTAGGCACTGGTGGTAGGAAGATTATTATACATCAAAATCTTTTGAAATAGTGCCTACAAATTTGGAGATGGTGTGTATAAGTCAGTGCTTTTACTGCAATCTTTAAGTGGGTGCAATTCATAAAATGTGTCAGTTTGCAGATATTTCTGTCATTCTTATTTATTCAAATAGTGCGTAGGATGGATGTGGTAGCCTTGCCATAAGCTTGTATGCATTAATTTTGTCGAAAAATAGATTTGCCTGATGCCTTGTTAAGATAGGTATTTGCATGTGCGCGCTTTTACAATTGATTAACACTAATATTCTGTCACTGGAGCATAAATTGTTGGGCATAACTGTAGAATATAAAGTACTCATTGGGAAATATAGTTAAAGCGCTGTGAATAAAGGAATGAAATACAAAGAGGTCGGCAGATGTTGGTGACTTTTCAGTTGTTCAAATTACCAATTATTGTGAGCATTAAATCAGCCCATCGTTTCTATATGAAAGAGACCTCCCTTGAAGCATTTCTCTCCCTTGTCCCGCTAATGCAGATCGTCAATAGCCTGCCTGCAAGGAGAAATGTCAGTGCTTAACATTGGGCTGCTTCAAGTAAGAACAAAGGTCATGGCGAGGTCATGATGCAAACACCGAGAGATTGGCACGAATTAGCTCCTCCACTGAAATAATGCGGGCATCATTTCCACTTCTAAATACTAATCCAAAACAATCAATCATAATGTTGCCTGGTTTCGCGCAGGTACCTGGCAGGGAGTAAATTAATTAGAAAGTATGGCCTTGCTTGAGATTACCATCCACAAATTAAAATGATTAACAATGTTCATTCAATTTTTTTCTCAGCAAAAATCTCATTGGCTTTGCCCAGGTTTAGGCTCCAGAGGTGAAACAGCCTCTCATTGACCTGAAACACCTCATGGCGGTTGTGATGCTGTGCTGTAAATAATCTCCTCACAGCTGGCAGTTTGTGATGAATTGTGTGTCTGAGGTATACAAGGAGAAATACTTTGCACTGAAGGTGCTTCTCTCTGGAGGTACATCTCCTCAAACTCTTACAACATTTTCTTTTTGTGTTTTTCACTTCCACATTTTTTTTGTTAAACAGGAATGTAAATTTTGCATTATCCAAATCCCTGTAGGATCACAGTTTCCAAGTAACAGACAAAAATATTTTAGCTGCTATGAATAATTTTAGTGAAAAACTCTTTGGAGAAGTAAATTGTAAATTGTTGATGGCTTAGTGAACAAATCTTCAGTGCAAACAACTAAGTGAGATCAAAACCTCTGCAAGTTATGCTCTGTGCTGGAGAGGGTGCAGAGTAGATTCACCAGCGTGTTGCCTGGATTGGAGCATTACAGTTATAAGGAGGGACTGGATAGTCTGGGTTTGTTTCCCCTGTAGTGAGGGTGTATAAGGCAAGAGGGCATGGGGTTAAGGTGAGAGATAGGAGGTTAAGTTTAGTTTAGTTTAGAGATATAGCACGGAAACTGGGCCCTTCTGCCCACCAAGTCCGTGCCGACCAACGATCCCCTTATACTACCATGACCCGACACAATTGGGACAATTTACGATTTTTACCAAAGCCAATTTAACTTATAATCCTGGACACCTTTGAAGTGTGGGAGGAAACCGGAGCAACCGGGGAAAAACCATGTGGTCACGGGGAGAAATGACTAACTATTCTTGCTATTGAGGGCGTGCAGCGTAGGTTCACTAGGTTAATTCCCGGAATGGCGGGACTGTCGTATGTTGAAAGGCTGGAGCAATTAGGTTCTTATACACTGGAATTTAGAAGGATGAGGGGGGATCTTAGAAACATAGAAACATAGAAAATAGGTGCAGGAGTAGGCCATTCGGCCCTTCGAGCCTGCACCGCCATTCAATATGATCATGGCTGATCATTCAGCTCAGTAGCCTGTACCTGCCTTCTCTCCATACCCCCTGATCCCTTTAGCAAAAAGGGCCACATCTAACTCCCTCTTAAATATAGCCAATGAACTGGCCTCAACTACCTTCTGTGGCAGAGAATTCCACAGATAATTTCAATATCTTATTGAAATATATAAGATAATTAGGGGATTGGACACATTAGAGGCAGGAAACATGTTCCCAATGTTGGGGGAGTCCAGAACAAGGGGCCACAGTTTAAGAATAAGGAGTAGGCCATTTAGAACGGAGATGAGGAAGAACTTTTTCAGTCAGAGAGTGGTGAAGGTGTGGAATTCTCTGCCTCAGAAGGCAGTGGAGGCCAGTTCGTTGGATGCTTTCAAGAGAGAGCTGGATAGAGCTCTTAAGGATAGCGGAGTGAGGGGGTATGGGGAGAAGGCAGGAACGGGGTACTGATTGAGAGTGATCAGCCATGATCGCATTGAATGGCGGTGCTGGCTCGAAGGGCTGAATGGCCTACTCCTGCACCTATTGTCTATTGTCTATAGCACCTGTGGTCAGGATCGAACCCTGGTATCTGGAGCTGTAAGGCAGCAACCCTACCACTTTACCACAGTGCTGCCCATTTAAAGGGGATCTGAAGGAGGATTTTTTCACACGGGTTGTTGGTAGATTGGAATGCACTGCCTGAGGAGGTGATGGAGGCAGATACTCTCACAACATCTCAGAAGCATCTATATCAGTAATTGAATCATCAAAGCAGGGAAGGCTACAGACATAATGTGGGTAAATGTGATCAGTACAGACAGGTACAATGACCAGTTTGGACATGATGGGTGGTCGGTTGTCAGGGGTTATGGGGCGAAGGCAGGAGAATGGGGTTAAGAGGAAAAGATAGATCAGTTATGATTGAATGGCGGAGTAGACTTGATGGACCGAATGGCCTAATTCTGCTCCTAGAACCTATGAACTTGTGAACTTATGAAGGGCCTGTTTTTGTGCTGAATACCTTGACTCTAACCTCAACAACATCTGTAACTCAGTGAGTCTATCATTTGAGTTAAATGCTTGCTGGTTTAAGTTTCCTTCCAGTAATCAGTGTACACAATCCCACTGAAGTACTGCCACTTGGGACGATGCCCCATTCCACTTGATTATACGCACCATTACAGATTAAAAGATCTCAGGTCTGTTAGTCCACCTGGGAAGAATGTGCTGTGCGGCTTCTCCACACTACTTGGCATGTCAGAAAGCATGTCACCCCTTTCCATTTAGCTTGTTCTGCTGCTTCACTGATTTTGAAACTTTTCTGCCACAAAACCGATTTTGGGGCTCTTAAAACGTTCTCCTTCAAGGAGGCGTCGAGGCTAAACAGTGTCGCTAACATCCACATGTGTCTTGAATATCTAGGCATTGTCAGACTAAGGCCCTGCGTGTTCAATTAATGCAAAACCATTTGCCATTCCACAACGAGGAGGAACCACGCACGGCTGAAGATCCTGGTCAGCTGCTGCATACCGTGGCTGAAGATCCCGGCGAGCGGCACCCATTCCTGCCACACCCGCCATGGAATTGGGAGAAGGAAGCTGCAGAGCCCTTCCCCTGCTCGCCCGGAAGACTGGGAACCGGAGAGGAGGTGGAGGGAGTCATTGACAACGGCGGACACTGGACAAGGGACGGTGGGAAGAACGAGGGGGGGGGTCTTACCTAATGTGCCTTCAAGGATGGCTGCAAGAGGCATAACCCCCAGGGCATGAAGGCTGAAGACGGGCCGGGCTAGAAAATGGTCAACGGTTCGCGGGATGACCAGATAGAGGCGACGGCTACAACAGGGCTTGACAGCCAGCTGCGGCTGGGACTGTGAAATGGCATCTAACTTGGCAACTATTGCATATAGACTCAGTGGGCTGTTTCTATGCATTTTGTGCTAACTGCTATTATGTAAGGCATTAATCTTACTGATCTGTATGCAAAAGAATTTCACTATATCTTGGTACACATGATAATAAAGAAACCATCAAATGATTTAATTGACAAGACACTGCCATAGGCCAACTAACAACTTGGAAGTCCTATTGAGCCAGCTTTGTACCAGAGAACAACAGATTAAAAGTGCTTGTGCACTATATATTTTCTCTCTCTCTCTCCCCCTCTCTCTCCCCTCTCTCTCCCCCTCTCTCTCCCTCTCTCTCTTTCCCTCTCTCTCTCCCCCTCTCTCTCCCCCTCTCTCTCCCCCCTCTCTCTCCCCCCTCTCTCTCCCCCCTCTCTCTCCCCCTCTCTCTCTCCCCCTCTCTCTCCCCCTCTCTCTCCGCCTCTCTCTCTGCCTCTCTCTCTCTCTCCCCCCCTCTCTCTCTCCCCCCTCTCCCCCCCTCTATCACCCCCCCTCTCCTGATGGGGAATAAGAAAACAAAAGTTATTGAAATTTGTTACAGGTCTGGTGGAGAGAAAGCGCACGTATTTCCTAAGTACTTTGTGCTTTTAAAATCAACATGTCAGGATGGCATCTTTAAAAATAGTTGATAGCAACTGAACAGAATGATGAGGTTGATGCACTCTTTATCCAACTCTTTATGCCCTCTTTAATCCAACTCAGGCTTTCCCTTCACAGAAATGAATTGTTCTTTGATACCAAAAAGAACTGTTGTTAAGAATTGCATTAATTAAAAAATAATCAAATTCAGTGAATCTGCAATCTGATAGAAAATTAAATTGCATTTACTTCCAATTTGTACCGTGCTAAAACCTGACCTGAAGAACATTAATTGTTTAAGCACAGAGATTAAATGTGATTAAGTAAAATGGTTATAACTAATTATTATTTCAGAATTTAAAGAGATTGCAAATTCACTTTTAATCTACAATTTCCCTTTAGTTCATTTCATACATTTTTCTCTGTCCTTTTACTGACTAAACATTTTTCTATATTAAAAACAGAATATCATATCATCATATCATATATATACAGACGGAAACAGGCCTTTTCGGCTCTCCAAGTCCGTGCCGCCCAGCGATCCCCGTACATTAACATTATCCTACACCCACTAGGGACAATTTTTACATTTACCCAGCCAATTAACCTACATACCTGTACGTCTTTGGAGTGTGGGAGGAAACCGAAGATCTCGGAGAAAACCCACGCAGGTCACGGGGAGAACGTACAAACTCCTTACAGTGTAGCGCCCGTAGTCAGGATCGAACCTGAGTCTCCGGCGCTGCATTCGCTGTAAAGCAGCAACTCTACCGCTGCGCTACCGTGCCGATCTCTGGAGAACATGGACGGGCGACGTTTCGGGTTGGGACTCTTCTTCAGAATGGTTTTTCATTTGTCCTCCATCAGTTGTCCTCTGTGCGTCACCATGTGTCCTGGTTATATACTGAATTTCAGAAAAGCCTGAGATGAAATGAATAGGATTGTCATGCGTCAACTTCATTCCTTCTGTGGTTCTCAGTGACATATTCTGATTTAGGCCAAGGCACCTGATGGTGGAATAATAAAGCTTAATATAAGAGACCCCTTCAATGGTGAATGGGCTTAGTATTGCAGTTCAATCTTTCAAGCCCTCTGAAAATAGATTGCGAACCCTCCATCATACATCAATCTTTTGATATCAAAGGTACATGTGTACCACAAGAGTGACCCAGTGCAGAGTGCTTTGACTGTAGATGCTTCATGTAAGCAATTACAGCGGTTTTTTCCATGAAGCTACTCCTTAATAAATTCTCCTGACCTATCAGTTCAAATACATATTGAAGAATGGGGGGTATTGAAAACCAAAGATGTTTTTAATATAACACCATTCTTATCTATTTCATGACTTCTAACATAGTTTTCCAGCTAAAGAAGGACAGTCACTGTTAGAGTCATAGGGTCATATTGTTAGAGTCGTAGAGCCATACAACGGTAACAGGCCATTCGGCTCAACTTCCCCATGCCGACCAAAATATCTCTTCTACACAAGTCGCACCTGCCCACGTTTAACCCATATCCCTCAAAACTTTCCTATCCATGTACCTGTCCAAATGTCTTTTAAATGTTATAGATGTAAGAGAACCATCAGCTAATTTGTACACAGCAAGCCCCCACAAACAAGTCTGAGTTACTGACTGAATAATCATTTTTAGTAGTGTTGGTTCCAGGGTACTTACTCCAGGAAGTGTCCCTACTCTTGTTTGAATAGGTGCCCTGGAATTATTTAATCCATTTAAGAAAATGAAAATTTTAATGGATGATCTGAAAGGCAGAACCTCCGGCAGTACAGCAGTTCCTCAGTACTGTACTGAAGGAGCAGTCTAGATTTAACCTTATTTTCCTAAACCAAAGATTATGTCCAAACCAAACCAAACACTAAAGTATTTTCCGCTGCAATATTCAGACATAAAACGCAAACAGTATGACATGGTTTTATATTATCTCAAAGTCATCCAATTTATGTTGCAGCTTCATGATACAGAGAGGTTTGATTATTCTAATTTTGCAACACACCCAAATCTACAAATCTCCAGCGTGTCAAAATGTCAATACTTCCAAATTGAGAGGCAGGGGTCTAGTTTTGGAAAACAAAGCAAAGTACCTTTCTGCATATTAAAAAGCACAAAAAATAGAAAATAATGTTGGGAACGTGGCTTCAGAGGATTCTGAAGAAACTCCTTGAAAGAGTTGGCTAGAAGCTGCTTGTCTGCAGAGGCATTGTGCTGGACCTTTCTTCAGTCAACAGCGTTGAGGCACAATTTCTACTTGCGCTTCACTGGATATGTTTACAGCATGAGATTCTACCTGCTAAAGAGCAGAAATCTAGGGCAATCATTGTTGGGGGACACCAGGAATGTTCAGGTGTTTCCATATCATTCTTTTGATGGAGTCCTGGCCCTCTGTTACCCACAAAATGGATCCACACAACTGGTATTGCAGGGAATATGGAGAAATGTAGCACGGAGTTCGTGGAATTAACACAGTTCTGCCACTGCATTAATGAGAGGTTGGTCGGGTTAACTGAAGGCTTTGGTATCTACTCATACGTTGATACATGCATCAGTCCAATGGAGATGTTTGATCATCAGAAGCCAGGCCCATCATAACTTGTTCATGCAATGAAAACTTAACTTGAGCATACCAGTCAAAATCAAAATATTGCAATGCTGAAATTCTGAAATATTCTGTCAGTGAAGAGTGAGAAATAGAGTTAAAGTTTCAGTCAACGATCTTTCATTGGTACTAGACCAAGTGGACCCATTGGGCCCAAACCTCTCCTGCATTGGTGCAACACCCTCTCCTCCCCTATCCCCCCTCTCCCCCTCCCCTTTTCCCCTCCCCCTTCCCTTCCCCCCTTCCTCACCCACCCCACTCCATCCCCCTCACCCCCCTTATCCTCCCTCCTCCTCCTCCCTCCCTCCCTCCACCCCGCCCTCCCTCGCTCCCTCCCCCCTCCCTCCCTAGGAGATAGATTTAAACTTTAAAATGTGAATAACTTTAAAAATATAAGACAATGAAACTTCTTCCATTAGCACCAAATGGGTGTGTAAGGTGGGCCTAAAATTGCCGTGCTATCGTGTACCATTTTGGCTGTAGTTCAGGAACAAACAAACAAACGAGTTTTAATATATAGATGTAATTGATGAGAGGTCATCAACTTGAAACATTAACTCTGCTTATCTCCACAAATGCTGCCTGCAGAGTATTTCCTGCAATTGATGTTTCATTTCATTATTACAGTAATTATCATAGTATTCCCATTTATTGTGTGTGGGGTTTCAGGTTGAACGTTGTTGTTTTCCAAAGAGTGCTGAGTTAACTTCATCACTTCATTATAATGAAAATATCACATAGATTTTCAGTAATGGAGAGCTTGTTCTCAGATCTCGCTCAGAATTGATTATTATAGTCTGCGTCTGAATATTGGATAGAGATTTGAAAGATGATAATTATACAACTATATGCTCCCATTTTTTCAATCATTTTTTGTTTGACCTCAACCATGAAAACCTTGAAAAATCTAACTGCACTTATCCTAAATTATCTTTTATAAATTACTATTTTAGAGGTTAATGTTAGTAATGATTTTCTTCTTTACTTGTAATCTGAAATTAAATTTGCCTAACTTCTTCTGTTAACATCCAGAAAATTATTTCTTCTTGTTTGCTAATACATTTGCTTTGAGCATATTTTTAATCTAGTGTCAACCTCTCGCACATATTCTAATTAACTAATTAACTATTACCTATTCTCGGGAACAAATGCAGTACATATGGGTGGGTGCCTATCATCGTGATGTCCAAATGAGTAAATAAAAAACAAAGTGCTGTAGGAACTTTCTATGAGTCAGGCAGAATCTGTGGAGTGAAATGAACCGATGATATTTTGGGTTGGGATCCTTTTTCAGAGAAGGGGTCCTGACCAATGATATCTGTATCTCCCTCTCCCCTGACTCAGGAATAATCCACCAAAAAAAGACACAAAAGCAAAATACTAGGCATGGTGGAAACAAGAAATGAAAGCAGAGAATGCTGAAAACACTCATCAGGTAAGGCCGTATCAATTGTGAGATAAACAGTTAACTGAAAACAGTTCATTGGGTTGAAATACACCATTAGACACTCTCCCAAGCATTTACAAACTCACAATCTTTAAGACCAGGGAAAGTATGTACCAGTAAAACATTCCTCTAACTGTTGGAGCCATCCAACACACCTGCTCTTAAATTGGCTGTTGTAATTGCAGATGCCTGGCTGTAATCTCAATGTACCACTTCCATCCACATCATCTTCAGATTTTACCTTCCATTCCACCATTCAAAAGTCTTCTTTTAAACTCCTTCTTTCATCGCTTCTTTTAAGTCGTTTCAATTTAATTGGGAAAAATGAAAAATGTCGTCCTAAAATCCTTCTGTGAAATGTTACTGTGCCTAAGATGGCAACTGAATCTGTGTTGTTATTCTTACAGAAGTACAGTACATAAAGGGGCCAGAATATGAAGTCTGGAATCAGTATCCCAGTGAGAGTCTGTCTCTCTGGCACATGTGCCCTAGTGTGAGTCAGTCTATGTGGGACGCATACCTGAGTAAGTGTGAGTTTCAGTGCGACCTTCCCCTCCACCTGGTCAGAACTGGAGTCTATGGGAACAGATCACAGTGAGCCTCAGTGTCCGTGAATCAGTGACAGTCAGTCTATGAGGTTCACGTACCGCAGTATGATTTAGTGTCCAGGGGACATGTATTCCAGTGAGAGTTGGTCTTTGTACAACATGAACCCCTGTAAAAGTCAGTGTCGATGAAATATGTGCTTCAGTGAGAATCAGTCTGTGTGGGACGTGTATTCCTGCCAACGTCAGTGTCCATGGGTAACGTACTTCTATGAGAGTCAGTCTGTATGGGACAGGTACCCAGTAAGACTTGGTGTTAGTGGGATATGAACTTCCGTGAAAGTCAGTCTGTGCTGGTCACATACCACAGTAGATACAGTGCTCATAGAATTTAACCTTAAAGCCAACAGCAAACTGCTTACACACTCTGCAGGCTTATGAATAAACATCGTGCATATCTTGCACAGTTCCCTCGGGAGTTGCTGAGAAAAAAAACCAGTTACAAAGTCACAGCAAGGCCTTGCAAAAATAGCACTACAGAAAGGAGCATGATCCAGAACAAACTCCATTCACAAAAGAGCGAGAAAAAAACAAACTGACCCCTCTCTGTGTAATTCTCCCAGTACAGGTGACTCTAGGAGCAGCTAAAAACTCTGCTGGTTTCTTAAGATTTCCGACCTTCAGAAACATCCAAACTTTTGAAGACTGTTGAAAAATTAAGATTATTACAAATAAACTGAAACACCAAAAACATTAAACATTCAGAATAATGAAGAGTCTCTTTTCTTATGAAAGAGAAGATCGAAGACTGGCTTAATAGAGAGGATGGAAGGTTTCTGGATTGAGTGGACCCAGAGAAAAGATTTTCTCTTGTAAGGATCAACGTTACCTGAGGCCATGAATAAAGAATCATGAATATCGAAAACTCAGTAGTGATTTGCAAAGAAACTTCTTTTCCCAAGGAGTGGTGAGGATAGAGAATTTGTGACCATGTGGAGTGGTTGAGGTGAGTCGGGTACATGCATTGATGGGGAGGCTGGATGAGTAAATGAAGGAAATGTTAAAAGGTTAAAGCATCGTTTGGGAACAGCTCCATCCAAGACCACAGGAAATTGCAGAGAATGGTGGACGCAGAGCATTGCTGAATTTAATACTTCAGTCACACTTCTCTAGAATTTATTTCTTTACATCTCTTCATATCTTTTCAAGATGTTCCTCAAGGGATACCACTTTGACCAAGGGTTTAAACCTTTGCTTTGGTATCAGTATGCGGCCGTATTTAATAATCATCCAATGAATAGGATATCATGCTATGATAAAAGTTCTATAAAATAATGCAGGTTGATATTATTCTTTCTTGGTTTCTGGGTTGGATGTTGGATGATCCTCAGTGATACTCTCCTGGGTGGCAGCAGCTTTGTTGGTGACAATTATTCCCATGCACCCAAACCACCCCCTCCCCAGGTAATTTCCTCT
This sequence comes from Rhinoraja longicauda, assembly GCF_053455715.1. Taxonomy (NCBI): domain Eukaryota; kingdom Metazoa; phylum Chordata; class Chondrichthyes; order Rajiformes; family Arhynchobatidae; genus Rhinoraja; species Rhinoraja longicauda. The sequence goes on along the minus strand of NC_135959.1, from coordinate 27,220,726 downwards.
GCAACTGCAGGAGATGCAACACCTGTCCCTATACCTCGACTCCGTCCAATGACCCCAACAGTCTTTTCAGGTGAGGCAGAGGTTCACTTGCACCTCCTTTAAACCTCATCTACATTTTATCTCTGTTTGCTTTGTTGTTACTTTCTCCCAACTAACAAAGATCTATTCTACATTTTCCTTGATCTCCATTCCCTTTGTCCTGTTTTCACACCTTATTCTTCCTGGTCTATACACTTCCTTCCGGGTGGACTTGGTGGGCTGAAGGAACTTGTTTCCACGCTGTTGTAGAATTCTCTGCCACAGAAGGCAGTGGAGGCCAATTCACTGGATGTTTTCAAGAGTGTTAGATTTAGCTCTTTGGGCTAATGGAATCAAGGGATATGGGAAAAAAGCCGGAATGGGGTACTGATTTTGGATAATCAGCCATAATCATATTGAATAGCAGTGCTGGCTCGAAGGGCCAAATCGCCTACTCCTGCACCTATTTTCTATATTTCTATGTTTCTATGTTTCTGTTGCAGGTTCAAGAAGGTGGCATCTATCATCAAGGATCTCCACCATCCATATCTAAGGCCTTTTCGCTACCTTCGGCAGGCAAGAGGTACACAAGCTTGAAGTCCCACTCCACCAGGTTCAGGAACAGCTACTTTCCTACAACTATCAGATTCCTAAAACTACCCGTACAACCTTAATCTTACTTTGGCAATAGAGCACTAGGCACAGGTACAAAACATGGACTTTGTACTTTAAAATTTTGTACTTTTGCTTTTTTTGCACAATCTTATCATTTACACTGACTTGTAGAAGTTATGTCAAATCTACGTATAATCGATGCTTTTGCGTGTTATCTGAGTCTATGTGCCTCTGATGCTGCTGCCAGCAAGTTTTTCATTGTATCTGTTTCTCACCCAACCTGAGCATATGACAGTGAACCTGATTTGACTTGTGGACATTTGATCGCCGCATCCAGTCATTTGAATGGAAGTAGGGCTCTGGGCAACAAGGAAGATGCGTGGCTATCTACTGGTGCTCTCTATGTAATCTTTGATGCCGTTACATTGGAGAGTTGGTTGAAGATTGGAACTGAAGGTTTTCATTTTGTGGGCTTTCACATTTCACTTTGCAGAGGAACTTTTTTCACTTAAGACCAAAAGTGTGGGTTTCTGTAAGCCCCTGTAAAGCATACAGTAGTGTTAGGCCATATATTTCTTACATCTTTAACAGAACTGAAGAAGGAGGCTGAAGAAGGGTCTTGATCCAAAACGTCACCTATTCTTTTCCTCCAGAAATGCTGCCTTACCCGCTGAGTTGCTCCAGCTTTTTATGTCTGCCTTTGGTTTAAACCAGCATCTGCAGATATTCCCTATACATTATTTAGCTGAACCTCCGAGTTACATGCTTGCTGCTGTTTTCAAGGTCACAATAGGCTTTTAACGTTTGAGCTTCAGGCTCATTCCAAGCTGCATCTGGGTAGATAAGCAGTCTAAACCAACCTGCTGTCGATCGATACCTTGTTTGCTGAATGAGGCATTCCTTCCCGTTGCCCATGGTGAACTGGCAGTAGTAAGGGCGGGCTATGCACTGTCTGTCAGCAGCAGTATTCCCAGAGCCCCAGGTGGTTATAGATTGCACCTATCTCAACTAATACACCGTTTGTATTGTGTCACTATCTCCATAAATTAAAGAGGTTTCGACAATGTAAATACATTGCTGCCTGCAATTTATCAGGAGTGTATTATGCGAATTGTTCCTTGTTTCTAGGCAGCTGTCATTTGAAAGCAATCCATGATTGCCAGTGGTAATAGACCACATAGGGGAGTATTACAGGGCTCCTGGGCAATTAAAGTCTGCTTCACATTAATACCAAGATAACAGTGCACCAGCTGAAAGCATGTAGAATGGGCAAGTGCAACCCTTTGGGTCACGATATTTGCAACCAAGCACTGCTTAGGTTACTTGAATTGAGGCCTCCCACAGTGCAACCTGGTAAAGGTGATGACCAATCTGTTTCCTATCTCAAGAGTAAAGAGTGTTTTATTGTCATATGTCCCGAAACGGAACAATGAAATTCTTACTTGCAGCAGCACTCTGAAAAACTCATAATAAACAACAACAACAAAAATCAATATATATATAAAAACACAAATAAATAAACAATAATAGTGCAAAGTCAAAAATAATGACCCCATGTCTATATAGTTCGGAGCCTATTTGGAGGTTGTAGTGTTTAATAGCCAGATGGTTGTAGGGAAGATGCTGCTTCTGAACTTGGACATGATAGTTTTCAGGCTCCTATACCTCCTTCTTGATGGCAGGTGTGAAATGAGAGTGTAGCTAGGGTGGTGTGGGTCTCTGATGATGTTGGCTGCCTTTCTGAGGCAGCGACTCTTATAGATCACTTTGGTGTTGGGGAGGGCAATCTTCTTCATTCCTGGGCATTTGAGTTGCCGAACCATACCCGAATGCAACCAGTCAGTACACTCTCTACTGTGCACCTGTAGAAGACTCTTGCAGAGATGTCCCAGAGCAGGAATGATTGTCCTTTGCACTCCTTTGAGTGTGGTATGGCACCAAGCACTGGAATGCTTTCCCCTTTGATGTCCACTTACTTCAATGTTACCAAGACACCTGGATGCCATGGTCAGTCAAATACTGCCTGGATCTCAAGGGCAGATGATCTCACTTCATCTCTAGAATTCAGCTCTTTGATCTATGTTTGGGACCTCAACGCCTGTCATCTGGTCGCCCTTTCTCCCGTCATGCAGTGACCCTCTGTGGCTCCGGTTTCAACATACTAGGAGCATGGAGAACCAGCTGGGAACAGACATCGCGACCTCCTCAATTCACTGTCGCACCGAACACCACAGCCCCACCCGGCTCGGACATGCCCTGTAAAGAGTGGGTCGCCCTGAACCGGCTCCGCACAGGGGTCGGTCGGTTCAATGCCAACATGCATCGTTGGGGGTTGTGTTCATCAGTAGCTTGCGTGTGTGAAGCAGACCAGCAAACAGCGCAGCACGTCATGTCCGACTGCACTGTCGTCCATCCCCCTGGTGGAGGGGTAGACCTCAGGACCCTGGACAACAGCACATTGTACTGGCTACAGCGCCTGGAGGGCGTTACATAATTTCTGCTGCCTCAAACGCAAGAAGAAGAAGAAGCGTTCAGCCAGGATGTTAACTGGCCCAATGGTCTTTGCTATATCCAGTGCTCTCACCATTTCAATATCAGAAGCAGTGAATCAAATTGGCTGGAGACTGATGCTAGGAATCTCAGGAGGAAGTCAAAGTGGATCATTAATCCAGCACTAATGGCAGAACGTGGTTGTGAATACTTCAGCCTGGTCTTAGATATCTTAGATTTCCTCATGACACAGAAAGAATGCATTCTTCCCATCCAGTCTCTGCTCATCAGTCCTCTTCTCATCAATCCTCTTCCTCCATTTATCTCCTTCCAACTTATTATTTCTCGTGTTCCCATTAACTCTCCTCAGTTCTCCTGCCATCCAAATTTACTGTGCCAATTTATCTACCAGCACAATTTTGGGAAAATTGGAAATTAATGCAGTTGGGATCCCATGTGTTTGCAGGAGAAGATGCTCTCTCATGCTGGGGCCCATCATTGTCAGCAAGGGGATGCTTGTAGAGCAGCCTCCTCCCTTTACCTGTTTAATTGTCCACAAATATTCATGACTAGATGTGGTAGGATTGCAGAGTCATTGAGTTATGCCATTTGGAAACAGGCTATTTGGCCCACCACATCTAAAACAACTGGTGGGTACCCATCAATATTAATCCTATCTTCCTGCATTTGGGGCACAACCTTCCCTGCATGGCTGATTCAAATGCTCATCTGGACACTTCTTAAATGTTGTCAGCGCCTCTGCTTCCACCAGAATCTCCGGAGAAGTATTCCAGGTACTTACCACTTTCTGGATGAAAAGATCCCCCTCAGATCCACTCTAAATTTCTTGTCCCTTATCCTAAATCTATGTCCCCCTCATTTTATCTACTTCTGATGTGGGTATATGTTTCCGGCAGTCGACTAAATCTATACCCCTTATAATTTTCCCAGGAGCAGAAGAGGTTAAAAGGTGATATCATTGAGGTACACCTCACAGCTATTGATCTCCCCACCATCTAAAGGAGGTGCTGCCTCCAAAGGTCAAAGTCTCACACCATCCAGGCCACACTCTCATTTCCCTCCTCCCATCAGAAAGAAGGTACAGGAGCGAAAAAACCGTGACCACCAGGTTCAAGAATAGTTTCTTCCCAACAACTATCAGGCTCTTGAACACAAACAACATGAACCTCCACACAATGAACATCTATGGACTGTGTCGTCTGTTATGCAACAGACTTTGATCTTTGTTTGACAATAATTAACTAATACCAATAATTAATCAATACCAAGTCCCTGTAAAAATAAATAGGCTTGCCTGACATCAAATGATTATGAAGGTGGGCCAGTTGGTTTGAGTGTCACAGTGCAGGAAGGAGGAATATGTATTACCATCCTAGCCCTAATAGTTCTCAAATGACACTTAAAGAGACAGGCATTATATGAGGATCTAATTAGGGCTGGTTATAATGGCCTAGCAACCTTGCTGACATTCAAAGCTCGCACATGAAGAGCAAAGCACTTGGACATTGTAATAAAACTCAGCAGCCAGAGAGAAAATTAGATGGCATGGGTAAAAAACACTTGATTAAATACTTTTTGGGTTGTAATCAATTTTAATTTGCAACAGAGTTCCAAACGTTTGCATCCTTCACTCCATATACTGTCTTCCCCATTATAAACTGCCTCTTATTGTCACATGAATTAATGGCTTTGCTCCATTAACACTCGGCTAGCCTGACTTATTGTTATTTAGGAGAGTGATAGCCGATCTCTACCAATCGACACGCCACGTCTCTGGGCCAAATTAACAACTGGTCTTTCCTTCAATTTCCAGAGCAGTCTCAGGAGAAGTTTCGGGTGCTGTTGTGGTGCAGCAGTTTCAAGAAGAGCAGTTTTGCTGTGCTGCATTAACTTGAAACATTGTTCACTTCCCCATCAAATTGAATAGTCCTTACCTAGTCAAAAGGAAGGTTGAGAGCTTGATACCACCAGCTGACAGCTTACTTGAAAGGGAATATCACCAACATTGAAACAAGCATTGGCAAATCCAGGTAAAGATCCAATAAAAGGCTAAAAATGTACACAGTTGATGCAGATTATGTTCTATCATTAGCAACAAGCACTGAAAATCTTTTATTTTATTTAAGGCAGTTGCAAGTGGCATAGATACATTCAGGGTATCTAGGATATACTGAGCTCCTGAGATTGTCCCTAACCATCAGTTTGAACATTCTTAATGGCAGGTTGGCTTGTGAGGAAAGCTCCGTGCCCCCAGGTTCTAACTGTGTGAACTTTGCTCGTTCTCACACTGACCTCGTGCATTTTCACTGGGTACTTCCGTTTCCTCCCACATCACAAAGACTTGCAAAGCCAGTCTGTTAATTGACCACTGCAAATTGTCCATAGTGTAGGTGCCGTCGAGGGGAGAGGCGGTCAGGCTGCGGGGAGGGGAGGTGGTCGGGATGTGGAGAACAGAGGTTGGGCCATGGAGAGGAGAGGTGGGCAGGCTGTGGAGAGGAGAGGTGGGCAGGCTGTGGAGAGGAGAGGTGGTCGGGCTGTGGAGAGGAGAGGTGGTCGGGCTGTGGAGAGGAGAGGTGGTCGGGATGTGGAGGAGAGGTGGTCGGGCTGTGGAGAGGAGAGGTGGTCGGGATGTGGAGGAGAGGTGGTCGGGCTGTGGAGAGGAGAGGTGGTCGGGCTGTGGAGGAGAGGTGGTCGGGCTGTGGAGAGGAGAGGTGGTTGGGCTGTGGAGAGGAGAGGTGGTCGGGATGTGGAGAGCAGAGGTGGTCGGGCTGTGGAGAGGAGAGGTGGTCGGGCTGTGGAGAGGAGAGGTGGTCGGGATGTGGAGAGCAGAGGTGGTCGGGCTGTGGAGAGGAGAGGTGGTCGGGATGTGGAGGAGAGGTGGTCGGGCTGTGGAGAGGAGAGGTGGTCGGGCTGTGGAGAGCAGAGTTGGTCGGGTCATGGAGAGGAGAGTTGGTCGGGCCGTGGAGAGGAGAGTTGGTCGAGCTGCAGAGAGGAGAGGTGGACAGGCTGTAGAGAGGAGAGGTAGTCGGGAAGTGGAGGAGAGGTGGTCGGGCTGTGGAGAGCAGAGGTGGTCGGGCTGTGGAGAGCAGAGTTGGTCGGGTCGTGGAGAGGAGAGTTGATCGGGCTGTGGAGAGGAGAGTTGGTCGAGCTGCAGAAAGGAGAGGTGGGCAGGCTGTGCAGAGCAGAGTTGGCCCAGCTGTGGAGAGAAGAGTTGGTCAGGCTGACAGTTGGCAACCCTACGGATTGTGTATCTTATGTATTGTATGCAAAACAAAGAATTTCACTGTGCCTGGGAACATGTGGCAATAAAGTATTATTGAAGCATTGAATGGTATGAGAGTCAGTGAAGAGTTGAAGAGAACTGGTTACCGGGAAATAACTGGGGTAATTGGGTTGATGGGATTGCTCTGAGAGGTGGCATGGACTTGATTGGCTGAATAATCTTCCCCGATGTAAGAAAATATGAAAGTATAAAATCCCATGAGGATAAACTCGTACCCAATGGGATTCAGAAGATTGAAAGGTGATTTGAAGGAAACACATGATCCTGAGGGATCTTAATGGGATGGATGTGGAGAGGGCATCTCCTCTTGTAGCAGAGTCAAGAAATAAGGGGCTCATTGTTTAAGAATAATTTAATATCCATTTTAGACTGAAATAAGGTGAAATGTTTTCCTCAGATGATTGTGGGTCTTTGGAACCTCTTTTGCAAAGGGCAGTGGAAAGAGAGAAATATTTTTCATGCACCAGTAAATAGATCCTTGATCAGTAAGGAGCTGGAAGTTTGCCAAATGTAGATGGGAATATGGAGCTCAAATTACAGTCATGTTGAATGTGACGGTAGACCCGAGGGGCCAAATGGCCTCCTCTTGCTCCCAATTCATATAGTTTAGACAGAAAGACTAGATAGACAGATAAATAGTTTAGTTTAGTTTAGATTAGATTACAGCGTGGAAACAGGCCTATCGGCCCACCAAGACCGCGGCGACCACAGTGATCCCTGTACACTAACACTATCCTACACACACAAGGGACAATTTACAATGTTACGAAGCCAATTAACCTACAAACCTGTACGTCTTTGGAGTGTGGGAGGAAACCGGAGATCCCGGAGAAAACCCATGCAGGTCACGGGGAGAACGTACAAACTCCGTACAGATTGCACCCGTAGTCAGGATTAAACCCAGGTCTCTGGTGCTGTAAGGCAGCAACTCTACTGCTGCGAAAAGTTTGTATGTTCTGCAATTCCAAAATGCTGGGTAGGGTTTGTTATACAGCTTTTTTCCCCCTAACATCCATTTGGATAAACCCAGTAAAAATTGTCATCGTATAACTTCACAGATAAATTTGCTTTGTTTCAATTTTCTACTGAAGTCAGGTCCAGTGGGTATTACAATACATTCTTGATTGCTTGAGCACAGTAGCAGATTAAGGAAGAAACAAAAGCACAAAGGTTGCTGCTGTACTAGTTGATGACCAAAGTGATATGCTTCCATATGTTTTGGAATCAAATAAAAGGAACATTATCATTCATAGATTTGCCTATTCATTAACCTTTGGATTAAATTACTCCTGATAACAAGTTTCTCAGTGACAAACATGTCAAGAATGAAACACAACCATTATTTATGATTCGACAAAGCATACTAATGTGCAGCATGTGTCGATGTTATTAATTAGCTCTTAATATGCAAAGTAAGGTTTCTTTTTAATGTCATATTTTTGACCGTGTGGCATTAGGCTGCATGAATAATCCATTAGTCTCAACTCAGAACTTGTTCTCAATGAATGGATTCTTTTTAACACTTTAGGAACTGAACTGAAATTTATTCCTAGAATTTCTTGCTTCAAAAATATAGTACACCCAAGCCTTACGGAAAGACATAAAATGCTGGAGTAACTCAGCGGGGCAGGCAGCATCTCTGGACAGAGGGAATGGGTGACTTTTCGGGTCGAGATCCTTCTTCAGACTGAGAGTCAGGGGAGAGGTAAACGAGAGATATGGAAAGGTAAGGTGTGAAAAATGGGAGATCATAGGGGACGATGATCAAGGAAAATGTAGAATAGACCATTGTTTGCTAAGGGAAGGTGACAACAAGGCATACAATGCAAAATTTAATCAGGTGAACAGTGAAGGAGGGTCTCGACCCGAAACGTCACCCATTCTTTCTCCAGTGATGCTGCCTGTCCCATCAAAAAGCTGAGTTACGACAGCCAATAGACAATAGACAATAGCTGCAGGAGTAGGCCATTCGGCCCTTCGAGCCAGCACCACCATTCAGTGGGATCATGGCTGATCATTCACAATCAGTACCCCGTTCCTGCCTTCTCCCCATACCCCCTGACTCCGCTATCCTTAAGAGCTCTATCTAGCTCTCTCTTGGAAGCATCCAGAGAATTGGCCTCCACTGCCTTCTGAGGCAGAGAATTCCACCGATTTACAACTCTCTGAGTGAAAAAGTTTTCCTCATCTCCGTTCTAAATTGCCTACCCCTTATTCTTAAACTGTGGCCCCTGGTTCTGGACTCCCCCAACATTGGGAACATGTTTCCTGCCTCTAGCGTGTCCAATCCCTTAATAATCTTATATGTTTCAATAAGATCCCCTCTCATCCTCCTAAATTCCAGTGTATACAAGCCTAGTCGCTCCAGTCTTTCAACATACGACAGTCCCGCCATTCCGGGAATTAACCTAGTGAACCTACGCTGCACGCCCTCAATAGCAAGAATGTCCTTCCTCAAATTTGGAAACCAAAACTGCACGCAGTACTCCAGTACTCCAGTACTCCAGTCAGACTGGTCAGGTTGCATTCCAAGAGAACTAATCCATATTAGGATTTTCTGTAATGTGAACTTTGACAAAAATAACATGATTCATCGTTTTTTTTCACAATTTGCATTAATTTTGTTGTTTTGATCTCACATAAATTCTGTAAGAGTGATACATATTTTACATATCTCACATTTTTTAAGAATGATTTGTCAATTCCATAAAGGCGAGTTTCCGTTACCTGAACTGCTGTAATGTGGAAGTACACTATATTCCCCATCTGCTTCATAAGCTTAACTTTTTTACGATGGCCCTCATTCTCACATTTACCCCCATGCTCACCAATTTACATTGGTTCTCAGTCGGACAATACTCATGCCCAAAAATCAGGTGTGCAGCGTAATGTTTCATTCTGCATCACATAAATAAAAGTTGATTCATCCCAGACTATGATCATCCCTGTAATGTTTCTCTGGAAATATGAGTAGGCATTTCTGGGCGTGTGTTGCCCCAGTATCACAATACGGTTTCCTTTGATCCGACTTTAGTGGAATTTAACTTGCACTATACATTATTCACGTCATTCATGTATCAGTACACAGTGAATGGCTCGATCGTAATCATGTATTGTTTTTCCTCCGACTGGTTAGCACGCAACAAGAGCTTTTCACTGTACCCCGGTACACATGATAATAAATTAAACTCAACTCAACTTAATTCAAGAACCAAGTCCTATTGCCGCTCTCCTACTACCCCTCACAGAAAGTGGAATTGTACATGTCTCCCTCTCCGATTGGTTAAAGAATTAATTCCCTCTTATTAAGAATCTGGGTGCAAACCTCTTCTCCACCACTGACTCAAGTGACAAGGATTCAATAGCTCCCTTTTCTAGCAACCAACCATTCCTCCCTCTCGTAATGATTCAACAAACAAAGCTTGCCAGTCCATTCTCCTATCCCCTTGCTACACATCAAAGCGCCCATGCCTCCCTAGCCCCCCCCCCCCCCCCCCCCGCTCTCAGCCATAGTGTAGGCCTGATTAGGCCCAAAACCAACAGTTATCTTGAAATCCCTAGCCTCCAATCTGACTTTGGGACTTACTAATGGGTGATACAATTTTGAATCTAAAAAATTGCACAATGCTCATTTGGGTCAGCTAGGGTTTGGAGGCCCCAGATTTTAGCATTCAAATTGTTACACGGTCTTGTCCCTCTCTGTGGCAGCCAACTTCTTCAACTCTACATCTCTGTGCTCTTCCAATTCATGTCTCCCATTTTAACCACTCCAATATTAGGCTCAGGATTTCACACTCTAAACCTCTACCTCTTGCTGCAGACTCAAGTGGAAGTATTTTGTCCATGTAAAAGATAACTTAAAATTGCAAAGAATCCCACGAATACAACTGGAGCTTAATTTGCCTATTTCTTTACAGGAGCCTGCCTAAAACACACAATCGCCCTGACTAGACAATTTTTGGATTGGATAAATATTGGGAATTTGGGATTGGGTGACAATTGGGAATTTGAGTGAAACCTCTGCAAAATGTAAAACAAGAAGAACTTCCTGCAATGCCATACCTTTAATGTGGCAAAAAGCATCCAGAGGTACTTCACAGGAGTGTTATAAATTAACTGAAAGGCAAAATTCTACATCTGAAACAAGAGCGTAAAGTGCTAGGGATACTTGGCAACTCAGAGTTTAGAAGGATGAGGGGGGACATCATTGAAACTTCCCAAATAGTGAAAGGCCTGGATAGAGTGGATGTGGAGAGGATGTTTCCACTTATGCGAGAGACTAGAACCAGAGGCCATAGCCTTAGAATAAAAAGGTTTATCTTTAGAAAGGAGATAAGGAGGAATTTCTTGAGTCAGAGGGTTGTGAATCTTTGGAACTCATTGTCACAGAAGGCTGTGGAGGCCAAGTCAATGTATATTTTTTTAGGCAGAGATTGACAGATTGTTGATTAGCATGGGTGTCTTGGGTTATGGAGGGAAAGGCAGGAAGATGGGTTGAGAGGGAAAGATAGATCAGCCATGATTGAATAGCGGAGTAGACTTGATGGGCCGAATGGCCTAATTCTTTTCCTATCACTTATGAACTTATAAACTCAGGCAGTATTCACGAAGAGAGAAACGGAGCCAACGTGTCAGGATGATGACCTTCATCTGAACTGGAAATGTAAGAAAACAAGCCTGTTTGAATGAGTAAAAGGGGCAGAGCTGAAAGAGGCAAACAGAATCAGTGGTAAGATTGCCCAGGAGACAAAGCTGCCATTGGTGCCATTGAATAGAGAGATATTAATGCTTAATAATCACAGTTGGTTTCCCTAGAGGCATGTAAAGAGAGGAAAATGAATGAGAAAAGTAGAGGAAAAAAATATCATTTCTGGAACTGTGTGATTCAAAACACAGCAGTTGGTGGAAATCTAAAATGAAAGAGAATACTGAACATGGTGGACCAAGTGAGGAGAAATTCTTGCTTCTGTACTTAAGTACATATAAATATGTATATATAAATATGCACTAGGTTTAGCAGCAGACGACATCTTCTTTCAGTGTAAGAAAATAACTGCAGATGCTGGTACAAATCAAAGGTATTTATTCACAAAATACTGGAGTAACTCAGCAGGTCAGGCATTCCTTCTCTCCTGAGATGCTGCCTGACCTGCTGAGTTACTCCAGCATTTTGTGAATAAACATCTTCTTTCAGTACTGGTCCACCATTTAGCAAGATCATAGCTGGATTATTGTGACTTTTATTCTGCATGTTCAACCTATCCTTGGTAACCTTTCCCAACCTTGTTTATCCCCTGCAACCTTAAGGATATTCAATGGCTGAGAAAAACAACACTAAAGACTCACAACTCTCTGAACAAAAAAAAGCTAATGTCACACCTCTCTTAAATGGGCAACTCATTATTTTTAAACAGATTCATTAGTTCTAGATCCATTTGCATCTCAGAGCACTACAATATCTCACCATTAAAATAGTGGTTTATTTATTCACAAAATGCTGGAGTAAGTCAGCAGGTCAGGCAACATCTCAGGAGAGAAGGAATGGGTGACATTTTGGGTCGAGACCCTTCTTCAGACTGATGTCAGGGGGGCGGGACAAAGGAAGGATATAGGTGGAGACAGGAAGATAGAGGGAGAACTGGGAAGGGGGAGGGGAAGAGAGGGACAGCAGAACTATCTAAAGTTGGAGATGTCAATGTTCATACTGCTGGGCTGCAAGCTGCCCAAGAGAAATGTGAGGTGCTGTTCCTCTAATTTCCGGTGGGCCTCACTATGGCACTGGAGGAGGCCCATGACAGAAAGGTCAGACTGGGAATGGGAGGGGGAGTTGAAGTGCTCAACCACCGGGAGATCATGTTGATTAAGGCGGACTGAGCGAAGGTGTTGAGCGAAGCGATCGCCGAGCCTGCATTCGGTTTCGCCGATGTAAAGACGTTTACATCTAGAGTAGCGGATACAATAGATGAGGTGGTTGACGCGGGGCTGTGGTTCCCTGTAGTAGGGAGTGGACAGTAGGACCCAGCGGCGCTGTGGAACTCTGCCTGGTGGGGGCTGTGGGCCCAGCGCGGTGTCTGTGAGTCTGTTGCAGCCCAGCGGTATGAACATTGACTTCTCCAACTTTAGATAGTTCCTCTGTCCCTCTCTTCCCCTCCCCCTTCCCAGTTCTCCCTCTATCTTCCTGTCTCCACCTATATCCTTCCTTTGTCCCGCCCCCCTGACATCAGTCTGAAGAAGGGTCTCGACCCGAAACGTCACCCATTCCTTCTCCTGAGATGCTGCCTGACCTGCTGAGTTACTCCAGCATTTTGTGAATAAATACCTTCGATTTGTACCAGCATCTGCAGTTATTTTCCTACATTAAAATAGTGGTTCTTTTTTTAATTCCTTTTACGTTTTCCAACATTATATTCCATTTGTCATTTTTTTTCCAATCACATAACCAATATTTTGTACCTTTGTAATGTTATCTTCTCAGCCCAGTTTCCTACCAATCTTCATGTCACCAGCAAATTTTGCAACTAAACCTTTGACCCCAAGCTAAACTCTGTGATTACTTCCTGTACCATGGCCTTCGGCAAACAACCAATTAATGCCTACTCTCTGCTTCCTGTTGGTGACAAAATCTTCGGTCCACACCAATATGTTATCTCCTACATCGTGAGCCTTTATTTTCCATAAAACCTTCAGTATGTTACCTTGTCAAATGTCTTCAGGAATGCTAAGCTCAGTATAAATTCCCTTTTATCCTCAACTCATCATACTTCTTCAAATAACTCTAATACATCTATCAAACATAATTTCTCTTTCATAAACCAAGATGACTGTCTGCTTCTCTTGAATGTATCTAAGTGCTCTGTCATACAGTATATAATAATAACTTACAACTTTATTCCAGAGACAGGTATTGTCAACTGGGCGACAGCTCTTCTTTCTGAGTTCCTTTCTTTTTCAATAAAGGGGTTACATTTGCTTTGTTAAGGAATAGGGCACTTATCCCTCACTCCTCCACAACTGACTCAAGTGACAAGGATTCAATGGTTCCCTCTTCCATCAACCAATCACCCCTCCCCCTCTGAACGATTCAATGAACAAAGCTTGCCAGTCCATTTTCCTCAAAGACACTAGAGGAACAAGATGGACCACTCCATCAAAATTGCCTATTCTGAAGTGTAGTACGCAAAGGAGCGTTACGTCCGCCATTTTAGTAAGCAAAACCCACCGTTTGCTATGCCTCTCATAGTGTAATCAGTGTTTTGGGTGAACAGTATGTGTGATGACACCATAAAAATGCAGAATATATCTCATCTATCAATTCACAAATTTTTGTTATTTTTATTTTTTAATGTTTCTGCAAGTTTCTGCCTACTAAAATGGTGCCATGACATACTACGGTTTTTAGCGTCGAGTGGTCTATCTTGCTCTGCTCTATTATCTTTGATTTTCCCTGCCCTTTCTACAAATCAAAGATCTGGTGCCTTCCTAAACCCCACTCTCTCAGCCACAGTATAGGCCTGAATAGACCCAAAACCAACAGTTATCCTGCCATACCTATCTGACTTTGGGACTTACTAATGGGTGATACAACTTTTACTCTAGAAAATTGTGCAATGTTCATTTGGGTCAGCTGGAGTTTCAAGGCCCCCTATTTTAAAATTCAAATAAATACCTGATCTTAACCCTGAGAGTGTTGTCAAACTTCTTCAACCTTACGTCTCTGTGCTCTTCCGATTCTTGCCTCCTATGAATTCCCATTTTAATCACTCCAACATTAGGCTTAGGATCTCTCTTTCTAAACCTCTTCCTCTTGAGACTTCTTCCTCCACTAAGACCCTCTAAAACCCACCTCTTTGTTCAAACGTTTGGATATCAATCCGCACTTGGACTGGTGACAAATTGTAGGTCATAATTATCCTGTGAGACACTTTTGGAAAGTGGGTTAAAGGTATTGCATACATGTTGCTGATGAGTTGTATAATAATAGCTCACAAGTTTATTCCAGAGACAGGTATTAAGTCAAGTAACCTACAGCTCTCGACTATCTGAGTTCCTCCCTTTTTCAATAAAGGGATTACATTTCTTTTGTTAAGGAACAGATTTTTAAGAGTGCCTTAAAGGAGTATTTCACTGCTCACAACTCTGGCATTTGGTAGCTTTATTTATTCAATGAGGGAAAGTGGACTTTATTGGTAACACCAGCATTTATCTATCCCTTAAATCCCTGGTATTGTAGGAAATTTCGTAATTATTGGAAAGAGGCAATTGAGAGTCATCCCCTCTGGTAGATGTGGTCACATCCAGCCCAGACTGGGTGAGGTTGGCAGAATAGCTTCCCTGAAGGGCAATCGTGAAAATGTATTTTCTCAATAACCCAGTTATTGAGGGTGGCACAGTGGTGCAGGGGTAGTGTTGCTGACCAGTGACCCAGGTTCGATCAGAACTACAGGTGCTGCCTGTACAGATTATGTACAGATCACACGGGTTTACTCCGGGTTCTCCAGTCGTCCCACCAACCACATTCCTAAAATGTGCAAGTATGTGGGTTAATTAGCTTCTGTAAATTTTCCCTAGTGTGTGGGATAGAACTAGTGCATGGGCTGATCACTGGTTAGCGCAGACTCGGTAGGCCAAAGGGCCTGTTTCCACCCTGTATCTCTAAACTAAGTAATTCAATAGTTTCCATTAGTGTGATTAACTTACTGCTTTAATTCCAGCTGTATTTAATTACTTGAAATTAAATTCCCCAGCTGGTATGATGGCATTCAAGCATACATCTCTGGTTAAACCATTCATAGCTCAGGGTGACCAGTCAAGCAACTAAACCCACGCTACCACACGCGAGGTATATATGTTCATTACATTGAGAATCCAGAATCTGGAGGAGTGCAAGAATCCAGAGCTGGAGGAGCATAGATATCTCAAAAGTGAATGCAGAGATGTGGTGAGTTCATGGAGGCAATTGAAAATAAGGATGGGAATTTTAAAATCAATGCCTTGTTTAGAGCTTCCCAACATAGGTCAACAGGGACATGGGTGTATGTGATTTGGAGCAATTTGGGGGTTGGGAACCTGAGATTATGATGGAGATAAAGTGGGGCCCTTAGTGGTATTGACATATGACAATGGTTTAGGTACTAGACTAGTAATCCACAGGCCTGAAATTACAATCCAGAGACATGACTTCAAATTCCATTTTGGGAAATATTGAATGCAAAGTCAATTCAGTTTAGTTCAGTTTAGAGTGACAGCGCAGAAACAGGCCCCTGGGCCCACCGAGTCCGCACCGACCAGTGATCCCCGTTCATTAGCACTATCCCACACACTCGGGACTATTAACAATTTTTTTTTACCAAAGCCAATTAACCTATTAAAACCTGTACATCTTTGGAGTGTGGGAGGAAACCGTAGCTGCCAGAGAAATCCCATGCAGTTACGGGAAGAACGCGCAAACCCTGTACAGACAGCACCTTTCGTCAGGACCGAACATGGGACAATGGAGCTGTAAGACAGCAACTCTACCACTGCGGCACCTTGATTAATTATCTAGAATTTAAAAACAAACAACTGATTGTTGTACAAATTTGTTTTGCTCACTAATATCTTACAGGAAACAAAATTCGCTGTCCTTGCCTTTTCTGGCCTATATATAACTCCAGAACCACCAATATAATTAGCTCTGAGGTGTTCTCTGAATGGGGTTCAGTAAGCCGAGGGCAATTAAGGAGGGCAATAAATGCTCACTAGCGAGTTTCACACCCTGAAAAATGAATATACACACAGATATCTGTCACCTGAGCGCAAGCAGTGACAGTCTATCCCACCAAGGAACAAAAATAGATGATTTAAGTCGGGGATCCACCCAGAGAATTCATGTAGCATCTTTCAAGGTTGTTCAGTATTACTTTAATTCCAGTCCCTGGCAATACATTTCAGGGTTAGCCTGATCTGTAATGGAAGGCAGAGCTGTGGGTGGTCTCTGCCATTGGCCTTTGTTGTATTTTTTGGTCAGGACTAGTTTACTTTGGTCTGCATGTGGACATCATTAATATATATCTGACAGCCTTCCCCAGTGCTTTTGACGGGAAAGGTTGCATTTATTTTCCCAGCACTTTCGTCCAAGCTGGTTTTTTTAACATTGAAAATTGAACCATTTTGAATGCTGCCCTGAAAGTTAGTGTTTATTTTACAAGACTTCCTTAAAAAGTAAGTGCAACTCTTCATTCAGAAAATACATGTTTTATAATTTTATTGGGATCTTCCCTTATTACAGGACATAACAGTTATTGGGATAGAAATTTGAAATTAGCATTGTAGTCCTTCAATGGCTTCAGGTTCTGTACAGTTCGATTATATGGGCTGTGAGTTCATTGAATTCACAATGATTTGCTAAGTCCAGTAGTTGCGTTTAAAAACTTTTATTCAAGCACAACGGCTATAAGGCATCAGAGCAAAGCATTTAAATATCTGCAGACCTTAACTATAAACTGAACATATCATAACTAATAAAACAAAGAAATCCCACAACTGTAACAAAAGGACTGAAGACTGAACATGATGAAAGTGAAAAGACACTCAACTAACACTCTTACAGAACAGAATTGAGAATACACTGCCAAAATACAAGCTTCCTTATCAATATAGGGTCATTAATCCCCATTGAATACAGCTATGAAAGCTGCAAGGGTTAACTTGCTGTGCTGCTGGTTGATACCTCTTTGTACTTCACAGAGACACAGCTCCTGGGATCTCACACTTGCGTACAGCAAACAGTTATGATAGAGAAAATAATGACAAAAGATTACCATTGACCAAAGAATACAAACTAATTGGCAAAAGAACTTGAGAGAAGACGAGGAGAAATATTTTTAGTGTGGCAGGGATGTCCAGCACAGAAACAGGCTCGGCAGCTCACCATATCTGTCCACCACCCATTTATACTCATTCCAACTTTTATTCTCCCCAAATTCCTATCAATTTCCACAAGATTTGAGCACACACCTACATAATACGGGTAATAAACATCTGATTTTATCAATACCCTGTACATTCAAACAAGCTTTTGGGAGACCCATAGAATGAATGGGGATGGATTTTCCGGTTAGTGCATTGTTGTAGGAATCTTCTGCCAGGTGGGAATGTGGCATGTTATGGCATATCTTCACTCCTGACTGCCGTTCTCCGATTTGCAACAATTGAGGGCTAGGTCAAACTGAGGAGACTCACCACATTTGCTCACTCACTGAGTTATTGAGAGCAGCTGGTGACCGTTCTTCCCACGCCCACTCGTTTTCCCATCATAGCTGCTTCTGTGATCCACTCCCACGCGCTGTTGTTGTTCATTTTCCAACTTTTGATCAGTTTGGGGAGTAAACGGTTCTTAAGAATGGAGCACTGTTGAAAGCTAGACTTGTAACTACAGTGGTCAAACATACATGGTCACAGGGAGAACATGCCAGTTCAACACAGTCAACACATGTGGTCAGGATTGATCTTGGGTCTCTGGACAGCAGCTTTACCAGCTGTGCCACTGTGCCATCAAATCCGATGAGTTGTTCCTATCTAAAGTGCATTTCACGTTTCAATTTTGCAACTGAAGGTTCAGCAAATATGCATGTTATTAGTGTCGTCCTTCTCAAAAGAAAGGAGACGTATAATACAAGTAAAGGGGAAAAAATTGTGTCACATCATTCATTTAGTAAGGGAAAATCTTTCATGCAAATAAGAAAATAAACCAATGTCAAGAGATTTTGATAACATATAATGAATAAGTTAGCATAGTTGAAGCATAGTCGGGCTGGGAGATTCCTTCAGCTAGTTTACTGATGGGACAGTGTTGAAAATCACACTCAAAAATGAGAACACAAAAAACTGAGAGGGAAAGGTTATATATTTCTGTACAGTCACCAGCAATGTGAACGATTCTACTTGTCGAGAGGTAAATGATCCTTCTAATCACTGCACAATAGGAAATTAAGTATTGGGAGTTCCCAATACAGTTTTCAAGATTGAACTATTAATCTGGGCCTTAAAATGTTCAAATTATCAGCTCAATTATTTTGTGCAGGAAGGAACTATACAGATGCTGGTTTAAACCGAAGATAGATACAAAATGCTGGAGTAACTCAACGGGACAGGCAGCATCTCTGGAGAGAAGGAATGGGTGACGTTTCAGGTCGAGACCCTTCTTCAGACAATTATGTTTTTGGGAGTCATGAATCCAAACTCAGAAGAGGGAATCAAAGAACACTACTTAAGTGTAATCACTTTATATAGAGGATGATGGGTGTGGAACTCATTATTCTTGAGGCTGAGCCCATAAGTTGTTTTAAAAGGGAATTAAATAGTCATTGCAGAAAGGAGTAGCCAGTGCTTTGCATGTTATTGCTGGAAGCTGCTTTATTCCTACACTCCTGAAGTTCAAAATCTCTTTTTGAAATATTTTTTCAGCGGCCACTGCTTTCATGGTGGGTCCACAAGATTTTTGCACTCAAGTTGATTCTTGGACACACTTTCATGGCGTGCTTTGGTACATTATTGGGGCAGATGGTTTTCACTGAATCCCACCCTGCCACACCTCCCCTAAACCCTGAATTGTGAATGCCTGGGCATACTTGACATCGAAACTGCCCCAATCCCCAGCTATTGATTGTTATTTCATAACAGAAATTGAAAAAATTCGGGAAAGGGTTCAGAATTGATGACACCCCGAGTAGCAACATAAATCATAGATCAATCCCACCCAGTAGACAATTTAGTCATTTATGAACTTTCTTTGAAGGAGCAATACCATTAATCCCATTCACCTCCCTCGTCCTACTCAATGCTTATATAGTTTATTTTTGGAAGTTATTTGTGGATACTTGTGAAAACAATAGGGTTGTAGTAATGGGTGATTTAAAATATTAATTGAGCTTGCCTTTGTTAATAAGGGGCCTGGAAGGGATGAATTTGTTAAATGCATCCGGGAGGATTTTTAAAGTGGTTTGTAAAGAGATTCTGCTGTGGAGGGAGCTGTACGCCACTTAGTTTTAGGGAATGAGGATGGGAAATTACTGCAAGTGTCTGCAGAAGACCCTTTGCAAACAGTAACCACAATTCAGTCATCTTCAAGCTTGTCATGGAAAAGGATAAGGTTGGATATAGAGTTCAGGTCTTAAATTGGGGGAGGGCTGACTTTAGTAGTATAAAACATGACCTGGTGCAAGGGGATTGGGAGCTGCTCTCAGAAGAAAAGCAACACAGTGGCGCAGCTGTAAAGTTGCTGCCTACTGCACCAGAGACCCAGGTTCCATCCTGACTATGGGCGCTGTCTCTATGAAGTTCGCGTATTCCCCGTGACCTGCGTGGGCTTTCTCCAGGGGCTCTGGTTTTGTCCCACACTACAAAGACGCATCGGTTTGTCAGTTAATTGGCTTCGGTAAAAAATTGTAAATTGTTTCCCAGTATGTAGGATATTCCGAGTGTACGGGATGATCGTTGGTCGGCGCAGACTTGGTGGGCTGAAGGGCCTGTTTCCGCACTGTGTCTCTAATATGTCTGTCATAGTCTACTTATGGTAGTCTATAAGTCGTTGGTAGTCACAAGACTACCATAAGTCTAAACATATGGTAAATAGGGGGGTGTTTAAAGCAAAACAGTAAAACCTTCGAGTCAGCACCCTGTAAGTGTGTGAAGCAAAGATGGTAAGATTAGGGAACATTGATTGACAAAGAAAATTGAGGGTTTAATCAGCAAAAAGAAGGAACTATATGTTGGGCACGTGAACTTGTTGTCGAGTGAATCCTGTGGTCTTTATAGAGGATATCGGAAAGATCTTAAGAACGCAGTTAGGAATGCTAACAGGAGACAAAGATGGCCATGGTCAACAGAATTAAAGAGAAATCCAAATCTTTTTATAAATATATTAGAAGCAAAAGGATAGCAAAGGAACCATTAGGTGGCCTCAAGGACCAAAAGGAAAAAACTTTGTAGACTGTGTAGAGTCAGGGTGTGTGTGTGTGTGTGTGGTGTACTGAATGAATACTTTGCATCATATTCACCAGGGAGAAGGGCAGGAAGGATGGAGAATTAGGGGAGGTGTACACTGATAATTTGGAACATGTGTGTAACAGGAAACATGAAGTGTTAGAGATAATGATGACCAATAAGGTGGATAAAAGCCATTTAAAACTGAGATGAGAAAAATCTTTTTCACCCAGAGAGTTGTGAATTTGTGGAATTCTCTGCCATAGAAGGCAGTAGAGACCAATTCACTGGATGAATTTAAAAGAGAGTTAGATAGAGCTCTCGGGGCTAGCGGAATCAAGGGATATGGGGAGAAGGCAGGCATAGGTTACTGATTGTGGATGATCAGCCATGATCACAATGAATGGCGGTGCTGGCTCGAAGGGGCATATGGCCTCCTCCTGCACCTATTTTCTATGTTTCCATGTTTCAATAAATCCCCAGGGCCTGACAAAATCTATCCCAGTGTATTAAAGGAAACAAGAAGCTTACTGGGACTGATGATTATGACCTAATCTCCTGGAAGACAGGAAGATCCCCATGTTTGAGAAAGATGGTAGGGATAAGCCAGGAAACTACAAGCTGGTGAGCCTTACTTCAGTTGTAGAGGAACTGCTGGGAGAATTAATTAGGGATAAGATTTATGATCACTTCGAAAGCACGGAATGACTCGGGAGGGTCAGTGTGATTTTGTGTCTCATAAATCCTGCCTCATAAATCTGACTTGAGTTTTTTTTGAGGAAGTTGCTATGAAAATTGATGTTAAGGTAGGTGGTAATATAGACAGTAAAGATGGTTTTCAAAAGTTACAGTAGTATCTTGATCAGCTGGGTATGTGGGCTGAAGAATGGATAATGGAGTTTAATGTAGATAGACAATAGGTGCAGGAGTAGGCCATTCAGCCCTTCAAGCCAGCACCGCCATTCAATGTGATCATGGCTGATCATAAGTGCAGATCATAAGATAGATAAGTGCGAGATATTGCATTTCGTGAAGTCAAACTAGGTCAGGACCTTCACAGTGAATGATAGGGCCCTGGGGGGTGTTGTTGAGCAGAGGGATCTATGAGTACAGATATGCAATTCCTTGAAAGTGGCGTCACAGGTAGAGATGACGTTTGGTACAATGGCCCACATGAGTTAGGGAATTGAGTATAGAAGTCTTACACTTACACAAGATGTTGGTGATGCTGCATTTGGTGTATTGTGTTCAGTTTTGGTCACTCTGCTATAGGAAGGATGTAATTAACCTGAAAAAGGTGCAGAGAGGATTTACAAGGATGTTGCTGGGAATTGAGAGCCTGTACCTTTGGGAGAGATTGGGCAAACTAAGATTTTATTCCTTGGAGCATAGGCGGCTAAAGGGTGATCTTATAGAGGTGTATAAAATCATGAGAGGAATTGATAGGGTGAATGCACAGTCTTTTACCCAGGGTAGCGGTAAACTAGATTTAGGTTTAAGGTGAGAGGGGAAATATTTAATAGGAACCTGAAGGACAAATTTTTCACTCAGAGGGTGGTGGGTACATGGAATAAACTGCCAGAGGAAGTAGTTTAGGCATGTACTATAACAGCATTTAAAAGACACGTGGGCAGGTACATGGATAGGAAAGATTTAGAGGAATATGGGCCAAACGCAGGCAAAGGGAACCATGTAAATTGCTCCCGAATGTGAAGGGAGTGGATGAGAAAGTGGGATAACATAGAACTAGTGTACAGCGATCGATGGTTGGTGTGGACTCGATGAGCCAACGGGCCTGTTTCCATGCTGTATCTCAAGACGACAAGCTAAACTATTACAGGCCTTGAGGTGTGGGTATACCAACATTGCTTGAGCAAAGGAGTTCAAGGATTTTTATATAATGACAGTGAAGAAACAGCAATATATTTCCAAGTCAGCTTGGTGCGTGTCCTGGAGGGCAACATCCAGGTGCTTCCATGCTTTTGCTGCCCTTGTCTTTTTAGCTGGTAGAAGTCGTGGGTTTGAAGTTTAGTTATGGTTACGTGTACCGAGGTACAGTGAAAAGCTTTTGTTGTGTGCTAACCAGTCAGCAGAAAGACAATACATGATTAGAATCGGGCCATCCACTGTGTACAGATACATGATAAAGTGAATAACGTTTTAGTGCAAGATTTAGTCCAGTAAGGAACTGCCAAATGACTCTTGGTGAATTGCCACAGTACAACCTGTAGATGGTACAAACTACTGCTGCTGTGAATGAGTTTTAAGGTGAGTGAATTGTTGTGTGTGGGGTGCTTGTCAAGGGGGCTGTTATGTTCTAATGATGTCAAGAATCAGGAGTTAAAGTATGATACCTTGGAGAAATATTGTACCTTAATAAAACATGATTTCTTCTTTGTTAAATGTGCAATTTTAAATTGCTTGACCACTGCCAACGTTGCCCCACCCTTTAAGTAGAAAGTGGGTGTGTGTATTGCCTGAGGTAACTTGCTGTTTGCTTATCCCACCCTTTCCCAAAGGAATTACCTCATTGCCACTTGGCATTTCCAACAACAACAGAGGAGGATTTGGAAATGATTTAAAAACTTGCCAGCAGCATTTTGGAGCAGAGTTGTTGCATGTTGGTCAGGAAAGTTGTTTTATGCAGTCTCACAGATCTGCTGCTTTTTTGTTCAACATGAGGGAACTCCTTGCAAGAGGCGAGCAGAAGACCAACCATTAGGAACTTAGAACATAGAACAGTACAGCACAGGAACAGGCCCTTCAGCCCACAATGTCTGCGTTGAACATGATGCCTACTTGAACTCATCCCCTCTGCTGGCACTTGCTCCATACCCCACTGTTCCCTATACATTCATTGTCTAAATGCCTCTTAAAAGCCACCATTGCGTCTCCTTTCACCACTGCCCCTGGTAGCATGTTCTAGGCACCTACCACTCCATGTAAATAAAGACTTGCTCTGCCCATCTCCTTTAATCTTTCACCCTCTGACCCGATTGCTATACCTGTTGTTTGTCATTTACATTAATGATCTGGATGATGGTGTGGCAAATTGGATTAGTAAATATGCAGATGATACTAAGATAGGTGGAGTAGTTGATAGTGAGGTAGATTTTCAAAGTCTACAGAGAGACTTGGGCCTTTTGGAAGGGTGGGCTGAAAGATGGCAGATGGAGTTTAATGCTGATAAGTGTGAGGTGCTGCATTTTGGTAGGACAAATCAAAATAGGACGTACAGGGTAAATGGTAGGGAATTGAGGAATGCAGTGGAACAGAGGGATCTGGGAATAACTGTGCATTGTTCCCTGAAGGTGGAATCTCATGTGGATAGGGTGGTGAAGAAGGCGTTTGGTATGCTTGCCTTTATAAATCAGAGCATCGAGTATAGAAGTTGGGATGTAATGTTGAAATTGTACAGGGCATTGGTGAGGCCGAATCTGGAGTATGGTGTGCAGTTCTGGTCGCCAAATTATAGGAAGGATGTCGACAAAATGGAGAGGGTACAGAGGAGATTTACTAGAATGTTGCCTGGGTTTCAGCACTTAGGCTACAGAGAGAGGTTGAACAGGTTGGGTCTTTATTCTTTGGAGCGTAGAAGGTTGAGGGGGGACTTGATAGAGGTTTTTAAAATTTTGAGAGGGACGGACAGAGTTGACGTGGGTAGGCTTTTCCCTTTGAGAGTGGGGAAGATTCCAACAAGGGGACATAGCTTCAGAATTGAGGGACAAAGGTTTAGGGGTAACATGAGGGGGAACTTCTTTACTCAGAGGGTTGTGGCTGTATGGAATGGGCTTCCGGTGGAAGTGGTGGAGGCTGGCTCGATTTTATTATTTAAGAGTAAATTGGATAGGTATATGGATAAGAGGGGATTAGAGGGTTATGGTCTGAGTGCAGGTAGATGAGACTAGGTATGGGAGAATGGTCGGCGTGGACTGGTAGGGCCGGACAGGCCTGTTTCCATGCTGTAGTTGTTATATGTTATATGTTATATGATATTTTCACCCCAAGAAAAAGGATCTGATTGTCTACCCTATCAATGCCTCTCATAATTTTACATCTAACAAAGAAGAAGTCAAGTCTTCCCTTAGCCTCCAATAGTCCAGAGAAAAGAATACAACGTTTGTGTAATCTCTCCATATAGCTAATAGCCTCTAATCCAGGCAGTATCCGGGTAAACTCCGCTGCCCCTTCTCCAAAGCCTCCACATCTTCCTGTAATGGGGTGACAGAACTGCACACAATACTCCAAATGCGGACTTATACAAAGCGGTATAAAACAGCAACATGGCTTCCTGACTCCTTTTGTTAATGCTTCATCTGTAGATCAATCCTGTTAAGGGTCATGCCATTAACTGTATACTTTCCCCTTACATTTGATCTCCAAAAGTGCCACACCTGACCTCATACAAATCTATGAAAATCATTCCTAATTAGCCTATTCTCTCCCCATAGGAATCCTATCCCCCCAAAAAATATCTCCAATTGCTCCCTAGTGCTGATGTGAGGACCAGCAATCCAACTTGGACTAAACTCCCTCTGCCATTTCTCCACCCACATCTGTAACTGATCGATATCCTGCTGAATCCTTTGACAGGCTTCTTCATTATCACTTCTACAGATGGTCAATTCACTCAATCAAACGCTAAACACTCGCATCCTGCCTTACACTTATCCTAACCCATCATTAAACAATTGTGGCGCCACAAATATTAACCTCACATATAAAACCGGGATACACTCGCACAGAATACTCTTACAAAGAAATACATTTACCACGCGTTATTCATTTCCTTTCTGCCCCCAACTGACATTGTTCCTTTCCCACCAAATCCATCTACTGCCTTGCTCTGCTGCCTCTCACAGCTTCTTTATGGCCTGATGCAAACTCTGTCTGCAAATTCCTAGCTCTGCAAATAGCGATGTGGTCGATCTCGTTACGAAACCTCTATAACCCACCTCTACCAGACATACTCTTGCTTTCCATCCTCGCTGCTCAACTCCTGCTGCCAAATCTACATATCTAAGCTTTTTCCTCTCATAAGCCTCACCCACTAAGTTTTCCTAAGGCACCGTCAGTTCTATAAAATACATTATCCGCTGACTAACTGACCATAACACTATATCTGGCCTCAAACTAGTACTAATTATTTCCTGCTGAACAACAAGCTTTCATCCCAAATCTACCTGCATTTCCTAATCATTGGCTCCACTTAGCTCATATCTGTCTGAAATTTTTCCTCCTCTACCTTTCTCTCCCTCACGGCCAAAGTGAATAGCTGCACTTTCAGTCCCAATGCTTACTGAATTCAGTAGATTTAGACTATGTCCAAACGACACTGCGGATGATGGTGCAAATTGAATTGAAGCACTCAGTTGCAATGGGGTTGGAATTACTCGTGAGAGCTAGATCGGGGTGAGCTCTGTAAGACTGTATGATGTTGCATGCAGGAGTGTAGCTTGAATTGGTTTAGAGAGGGATATGGCCTACTTTTTAAATGTCTGACAAGAGCACCTACCGTTCGATCCAGAGACATGATTCAAATCCCACCAGGATAAATTTGGTTAATTAAATAAATTCTGGCATTAAAAAGCTTGGAATTAATGAGAACATATTGGAACATTGTCAATTGTATCTGCACCATTAATGTCCTTTACGGAAACAATGGTGCTGTTCTTACCAGGTCTAGTTCAAATAGAAATGCAAGTTGACGGAGCGGTTGGTTATAAACTGCCCTCTGAAATGGGCAAGGTATTCAGTTGAAAAGCCATGAAATAGATAATAAATGATGGCACAATGTGCGGCACAGTGGTGCTGTGCCTGATCCTGTTGTCTGTCAGGTCCAGTAACCCAGGTTTCAGCCTGATCTCATTTGCCAATTGTGCAATGCTTGGCTCCCAAGGGTTGGGCCATACCACATTCCCCTCGGCATGGGAATGGACCAGTCCAGGGGGGCAGTCCTTTGCTACGGATATAAGGACGAGGTTTTGGGCGCAAAGTCATTCCAGCAGACTTGACTGGTCTGATAACTGTGTAATAAAACCGAATGTCCCGAAATACCCGGCTCCTCGCCTTTATTTCGGGCCTCTTTCGACGCGCCACACTGTGACCACGTCGCTTTCTGCTGAGATCTCTGATCCCCTCCCACATCCCAAAGTTGTGTCGGTAGACTAGATAGTTACAGTGACTTGCCCATGGTGTAGGAGATGGCAGGAAAAGCCTGATGGAGATGACTGGTATGTGAGCGAGATTAGGTTTCAGGGAGATAAATGGGAGAATAGGAAAGGATATCCTCTAAATGGCAACTAGGCTCAATGTGTCAAAGAGTTTTCTTTTATGTTATGGGGGGAGGGAAGGGGTGACATGGGAAAATAACGACCAGCATTGTCCAACAACCCATGAATGAATTATCATTGACATATGCCAGCAGGAGACAGTTTGGACTTCCTAGCTGGATTGGATTGGGGCTTTTAATGAGAATCCAAGATGATCACAGATGGTGTCCAAGCCAGGCGATGCTTTGTGTGCTTGATTCAGAAGTCTCAGAAATACATTGGAATTTAGAAAGATGAGAGGGGATCTTTTAGAAACATATAAAATCCTTAAGGGATTGGACAGGCTAGATGCAGGAAAAATGTTCCCGATGTTGGGGGAGTCCAAAACCAGGGGTCACAATTTTAAGAATAAGTGGTAGGCCATTGAGGACTGAGATGAGGAAAAACCTTTTCACCCAAAGAGTTGTGAATCTGTGGAATTCTCTGCCATAGAAGGCAGTGGAGGCCAATTCACTAGTGAGAGTTAGATATGGCTCTTCGGGCTAACGGAATCTGGGGATATGGGGAGAAAGCAGGAACAGGGTACTGATTTTGGATGATCAGCCACAATCATATTGAATGGCTGGCTCGAAGGGCCGAATGGCCTACTCCGGCACCTATTTTCTATGTTTCTAAGTGGATCTGCATTCATGCTTTACAATCGCTCCACTCTTTTAAACCACTACTCCAACGGCAGCAATTATTACTTTATCTGTATGCTGTGGATGGCTCATTTGTAATCATGTATAGTCTTTCCGCTGACTGGTCAGTATGCAACAAAAGCTTTTTCCTGTACCTCGGTACATGTGACAATGAACTAAACTCAAACCCAATCCAGTTCATCGGATGAATTAGGTTAAAAGGAATGCATTGCATGCATGTGCATTAATAGCATTTCAATGCCTTGTTAATTTTTGAGAGCTTGACCTTCCTGCATACAACAATTGCATATGTACACTAAACATACTTGGTATGATCTTCCATTCCCCATTCCAAAGTAAATCAGCATGAGTTCTTAATTATATTTCAAGAATATTGCATGGTCCTTAATCATAATTTTCAACAGAAAAATTCAGCTCACTGCATTATTAATATTCTTTCTCACTTTCATTGCAAGATGATTGAATTAATTAGATTATTTCACGTTCCGTAATAAAAAAAATATCTTATTTGTATCAGTCAGCGATAGCACCATAAATTTGGATGGGCAATGCTGATTATCATGCCTGGAGGAACTTTGGGCATTATTTGACATCCCACTGAAAAATCCCCACCTCCACCTCCACCTCACATCCCATTGTGCCCCGAAAGGCATTTTACCGTCAGTAAAACCTTGCAAACATTTCACTTTTATTGGTGCCTGAATGGTAGTTTCCTTCAAGAGAACCAGAGAGCCACAATTATCAAGTGGATTTATGTTCGCAGTTTGAATTACATTGATAAGCTGGGATTCTGGAATGATGTAGAGGAGGATATAAGTCAGGCAAGTCAAATAATGAACAATAATCAAGGACAGGACAGAAAACTACTGTCCTTTAAACATGTAATTCATTTAAATTATATTACAGCAAAATGTATTTAATAACCATCAATTACATTGATACTTTATGTGGGTTGGCATGATACAGTGTTTTAATTAATCTTTTGCTGGAAGATAATCAAAGCATAAATGGCTGTTTGCAGATGATTAACAGCAATTTTTGAACACTCCACATACTTTAATTTCACGCCTGTCTCCTATAAAATCTGATTCATAAATTCAAGTGAACAATTGTGAAATGGTGGTGGGATTTTCTTTCTCAACGTGCCGACTCAGAGGTCTAGACTTTAAACTACATTTTAATGGAGTGAGAATTATTGCAGGGGCCTCAGCACCTTTATAGTTACGTTCATAAACTAAGTGGGAGGTCATTTTGACATTTTTGGAATTCTTTTCCAGTTTATAGCACTACATTGCATGACTTTTGTTTTAAGCTTTCTCTAGGAGGATGACAAATCCTCTGTTTTTGTCCAGAAAGCTTCATATGTCTCTTTGGTAGCGCTCTCATCTTCATGAGAAAGAGCTGCAGTCCAAGTCCCAATCCAGTCATTCGAGTACAGAATATCAAGGGAAAATGCTAAAAATACACAATACCTCAGGCTGCATCGACGACCCTTTTTCAGAACTGGGAATGAGACAAAAGAAGCTTGTTAATCTGCAGGTAGGTTAGGGGAGAGGTGTGATGTCTTTGAATGGGTAAAAACAAGTGGCCATGGGCAGAAGATGTTGTTGGAGGGAATTTTGTGTTTAACTTGTACCCTGAATCTGGCTTCACATGGGGCCCAGTTTCCCTTTTCAAAACAGCTCAGATAGGAAAAGAAACAACGTTCATTTCGTGGAGCAGTGATGAGTTCCTCAAACAAATTGGTTTATTCAGGGCCTTTAGAATGAGCACTGGGAAACACTCTGAAAGAAGGTTTACAAGTACAATTCCTTTTCATATTTTTCACACAACATAGAAAGAGGCCATTTGACCCATTGAGTCCATGTTGGCTATTAAAGAATCCCATTGGTTCTTTTTTACTCCAGCATTTTGTGTCTATCTTCGGTTTAAATCAGAATCTGCATTTCCTTCCTGCACCATTGGTTTGTTTAGCATGGATGAGTTGGGCCGAAGAGCCTGTTTTCCCCCACTTACCCCCACTTACTCCCCTGTAACATTGAATGCCTTTCAAGATTATAGACTGTATTCCTGTTGCAATGTGAAAGTGGTCAAAAATCCACACAGCATATCCTGCAGATAGTAACAAGATAATGAGGGATAGGCTGAGGGATTAACACCAGCCAGAAATTATACTTTGTGATTTATACCTCAACCTGAGAGGGAAGGTGATTTAATCTACATGAAAGCCACCTAGGAGTGCGGCATTCGAATGGAATAGCAGACTAGGCATTGTCATCAAGACCGTGAAGTGAGATTTGACCCATAAACTTTGAAAAAATTCTAACCATGGGGGACTCATAGAAAATACGTGTAGTAGTAGGCCATTCTGCCCTTCGAGCCAGCACCACCATTCAATATGATCATGGCTGATCATCCAAAATCTGTACCCTGTTCCTGCTTTCTCCCCATATCCCTCGTTCATTCTAAGAGCTATATCTAACTCGCTCTTGAAAAAATCCAGTGAATTGGCCTTCACTGCCTTCTGAGGCAGAGAATTCCACAGATTCATAATTCTCTGGGTGAAAAAGTTTTCCTCATCTCAGTCCTAAATGGCCTACCCCTTATTCTTAAACTGTGACCCCGGTTCTGAACTTCAACATCGGGAACGATTTTCCTGCATCTAGCCTGTCCAATCCCTTAAGAATGTTATACGTTTCTATAAGATTCACTCTCATCCTCCTAAATTCCAGTGAATATAAGCCCAGTCGACCCATTCTTTCATCATATGTCACACTCCTTTTGTTCGGATATTATGTGACACTCCCAGGAGACCGTGCATGGTTGACACTCCTAGGAGGCCGTGGCCCTTGCTCTGGTGAATGGAAGATCTGCCGCTTCAGGGCGACCCCTCCATGCTGGTCCCTGCTCATTGAACCTGGTAGACCGCCAGCCTGGCATGGGGGAGGCTGCCGTGCCGGCCCCTTCTCGTGCCCTGAAGACCAGAGACCAGGAGGAGAGAGCCGATTTGACAATGATGACCGGGAGGAGAAAGGTCAGTAGGAGAGGAGAGGTAACCGGTGTCTGGCCTACCGCGTCCTCGAGGTCGGTTACAGGAGGTACTCCTGGGGAAAAAAGGTGGACGGGCAAGGAGAGGGACATGGCGTCTAAGCAAGGAGATGGCTGCAGGCCCTCATTAGCCGGGGACTTGCCTGGTTCAGGTACCATTCATAAGAACTAGAGGGCGGATTTTGTAAAAGGCGCAAAACAGGGTGCCTCTTGCATGCGGGCTCAGTAGACTACTTCTGTACACTTACTAATCAAGGATTGGGGGTATGGCAATATTCTACTGGACTCTTTGTAAGAAAAATAATTTCACTGTGTTTGCACTTTGCAAACGTAACCATAAAAGCACCATTGAACCATTAACCACTCTACGTTAATGCACGTTGGTGATATTTTTTCTATATTTATTTCTGTGAAATTGGATCATTTATTCTTTCAGTAAGATACTGTGGGGTATAATTTCATCCCCTGTAATATTCTCTTAATGTATTTTGTGTTATCCTGAAATTAGAACTCTACTCCTGAATTTCATCCATGGATGTCAATAGAAATGAAATTGGGAAGTGGAATCCAAGGGTGATTAAAAAAACACATTGTGTGATCAGCATAGGGTTACGATATGATACAATATGATATGATATAACTTTATTTATCCCAGGAAATTAATCTGCCAACAGTCATGAAACAAGGTACATGAAACATGAAATTAAAGTGATGAGTGGAAAGGATTGGGGATGTGCAAAGATTTGGGGAGTGGGGGGGGAGGAGAGTTAGTCCACCAAGACTCACCTAGCCACAACACAAATGCAAACATAATTTGTTTCAGCCTTCCAGACCAGGGAATGAGCAGCTGAAAGGGGTCGGAATGGAGTCTGATCCTCATTAGCAGGTAAGTGCAGTATCTGGCAGCTCCTGCCACTGTCGATGCTTTTGCGTGAGTGTTGTAAAGATCCCATCCCCATGGAAGAATCTGGTGACCCTTATGTTATAGTAGGATAATACCCACTTGTGCATAAGTACCAGAGGATCCGCATCATCTGTGAAATATTGCTGAAAAAGACATAAAGGCCCTGCCGAGAAAAAGGGAAGAGGCGAGAAAATCGACAGAGGCAAACAATAAAAATACAAAGTAGGTTTTGCATCAGTCAGGGAGTAAATTGCATCTTGAATAGCCATTTTGAATAGACCTCTATCATTTTAACATATGAATAGGATTATAATTAGCCCTCTGAATGGTTCCCTGATTTATTTGCACCCGCCCTTCACGAGTTCAAAGCGAAATATGGTCAAAAAACAATGAAGTAACATCATTGGTTTGTATAATTAACATTTTCAGTGCAGCTAATTTTAATTGGTAATGGACAAATCTGTCAGTGGCTGTACGTGTGTTTGTGTTTGGTGCACAACAACTCCACAAAAGGATTATCACGCTGTTGGAGTGTACCCAAAATCAGTGCAAGCAACTAAATTTCCTTTTTGAAAAAAATCAGTTTGAATTCAGCAAGCAAAACTGCAGTCACACAATTAATTCAGAGCATGTATTTTATTTTATTAAACAAGTCTTCAATTATACTTACAATAAATAGAACATCAAAATTATTTGTTACTTGAAGCTGACAATGATTGTAACTGCCTAAAGCTAGTTTTTTTTTTGTCACAACTCACAACACCATGAATGATTTGTGGAAGTTCTGACTGGGATATGGAGTCTGATTTTTCTGGCAGTCTCTGTTGATATTTCAATAATATCTGCCTGTTATTTCTATAAAGTAACTTGCTCTCCACAATTGGAATTACTTTAGATTTTAGACTTTAGTGATACAGAGCGAAAACAGGCCCTTTGGCACAACCAGTGATCACTCTGTACACGAAAACTATCCTACATTTTAGGGACAATTTATTTTACAACATACCAAGGCCAATTAGCATACAAACTTGTATGTCTTTAGAGTGTGGAAGGAAACCGGAGCACCTGAAGAAAACTCATGCGGTCACAGGGAGAACGTACAAACTCCGTATAGATGGAGCCCATAGTCAGAATCGAACCTGGGTCTCTGGCGCTGTAAGGCAGCAACTCTACTGTTGCGCCACTGTGCTGTCCTAGAAGAATGTCTTTCTTCTACATCTCGCAACCCCTTCGCAACTTTAACCTCGTACCTCCAGTGACTCATGGTTCAATCCTAACCTCCAGGGCTGACTGTGTGGAGTTTGCACACTCTCCCTGTGTCCATGTGGGTTGCATCCCACATATCAGAAATGTATGGATTGGTAAGTTAAATGGCCACTGTAAATTACCCCTAATGTGTGGATGAGGGGAAGGTGGGGTAGGGTTGATGTGACGAATAAAATTGGTTAGTCCAGAAATGGTGTTATAATTTGATTATGCTCGATGGACTCAGTGGGCTGAAGGGCCTGTCTTCATACTATATCTCTCTATGACTGAAACTCTAAAGACCACTGTTATGTTACCGATATGCATCCATTTTGCTGGCAGTCAAAGCCGCAGTTTTTCCTACCAAACAAAACGTCTAATTTCTGAGGTTTGTTCTCTTACTCCTTTTCACGTCTTCTTTAGTGCCTCTCTATTCTTTTTTTATACTGGACATCCCCAGATAATGAATGGTTTGCATTTTTACAGATGTTCTTAAGTTGATTTTGTCCAAAAGTCACAAAATGCACAAAACAATACGGTAATCATGCTTCATAAAATCTTACATTGAATAGCATCAATAGCACAAAAGAAGAGGAAACAAATAGAGAAGAACAATTGCTAAAATTCCAGTACGAATTCTGCTGTTCATAGGATTAAACGTATGCACATATGTCGGACTTTTGAATTTAATATTATGGGAGCTTAGTCAAATATACTGGTATCTATAAAGTAGGCATTTGAAACCGGGCACAGCCTGTATTTGGAAGACCACAATTGGGCACAGTGGGAAGAAACTCTGTGTAACTACAATATGGGAAGGTTTGTATATTACACAAAGAACATTACAAATAGATCTTTTGAAATTGGATCGGAAGTAAGTTTACCAACGTGGTCTCAAGGTCTGTGGTTCAGCTAGGTCACAGCTTAACTATGTAAATGGTTCTTTGAAGCAAAACGCCAGCACTCAATTATTTTCCTGATATAAAGAAAAATTACATTGGTATAGCATCTTTCACATCCCTTTAAGCACTCCATGAAGTGCTTTACAGCTGGTGAAATAATTTTGAAGTGGAACCATTGTTTCCAACTAGACCTCACTGCATGATCCAAAAATAACAGAATAATCTGCTCCAGTAATATTTTAATAAACTGTCAATTGAGGATTAAACATTGGCTTAGACACAATGGAGAATTCTGTGAAGTTTCTCTGAAGTCACTACTTTGTCTAAAGACTGGAAGTCTTCTGTTTGCTTTGAGCCACTCTGAGGCATTACGTCCCATCAAATTTACTGGAGCCCTCACTGATTTATTTTATTGGAAACTAATAGGCCTTTTTTTTAATTTTTTATGAAAACTATTTACATGAATTTAGAGAATGCATCAATTCTCCCTTACGATAGTAGAATGAGAAAATATTCTTTGCGAGGCCCTTGACAATATAATTATAATTTTCCTCTTAAATCAGTCATGTCACCTAACTCTTCTTGTGCACTGGTAGTATTGATGCCTTTTTAAAGGTGAGAACCTCAGACTTCAGTAATGAGAGGTTGAAGAAGCACGTAAAAACTCCAGCCAGTTGGTCCGCGCAGGTTTTGAGAATGCAACCAGGTATACCATCTTGTCCATGTGCTTTCCGAGGGTTTACTCTCCTGAAGGATCTTCTGACATAGGAAGTGTTGCTGTGTAACTTTCAAATGCAATTGGGATCCAAAGGTAGGAATCAGAGCAGCCCCAGCAATGTTGGCAGAGAATCAGATTCGATGCCACTGAAATAATGAATGGAATAACCTCACGTAAGTATAACGTGTTAGATCTTTTCTTTTCCGTGTTTTATGTTTTAGGGACGCATGGAAGCACAGCGGTAGAGTTGCAGCCTTACAGCGTCAGAGACCCGGGTTCGATCCAGACTACGGGTGCTTGTCTGTACGGAGTTTGTATGTTCCCCCAGTGACTTGCATGTGTTTTCTCTGGGATCCCCGGTTTATTCCCAAACTCCGAAGACATACAGGTTTGTAAATTAATTAGTTTGGTGTAATTGTAAATTGGCACTACTATATGTAGGATAGTGTAAGTGTACAGGGATCGCTGGTCAGCGCGGACTCGGTGGGTCGAAGGGACTGTTTCCGTTCTATATCTCTATATTCCGCTCTATAGCTCTATATCTCTAAACCAAGCTGAACCAAGAAAGAAACAAGCTGTCTAAAGGGTTAAGCCAATGCTTCAAAAAATGTGTCCTGATAGGTTTCACGTGTAAAGTGAGCAGGGTAATTTAATGCAAGTAAATCTGTAGAATGTTCATGAAAGTTGCATCTAACAATTTGAATAATTGCAAGTGCATCTCTTCCACTACCATCCACTGATCAAGTTCTCAATACAGGCAATTAATATCACTAAGTCTTTTAATTATTAACCATTTGTGTATGGACACGAAAGATATCCATGAACCTAGTAACATTTAAATGCTTTGTACTGCTGCTCTGCTTGACAAACATACTGACTACTTCATGAAGGCTGAGTTTTTGTATTGCCAGAGAGATGATTTTTCATGTGTCATGTGTGAATCTTTATCAAATGTGGGCAATGGAAACACAATGGCACAGTGATGTGGCTGATCGAGTTACTGGCTCACAGCTCCGTGGATTCAATCCTGACTCCTGTGTGGAGTTGAATGTGCGGCCTGAGACTGTGTGAGATTCCTCTGCATGTTCCAATTTCTTCCCCTCATCCCAAATATTAATTGGCCATTGCATATTGCCCCTAGTGTACGGATGAAGGGTAGAATCTGGGGGAAACCGATGGGAATGTGAATGAAATGGAATGTGATGAGTGTAGGATAAGTGTAAATGCGTGTTTGATGGTTAGCATGGGCTGGATAGGCTTAACCAGTGTTGAATCACTCTATGACTATCCCAAGATTACAGAAGTTGGTAATATTAAACTCCAGAAGAGCCAAGGTTTGTCTTTATTGTTATTCTGTAACAGGTAGGTCAATCTTAGGCTATTTGTTCTTTGCTTCTGGCCAAGACCATAAGGTTTGTGGGATCCTGAGTGGATAATGCTGGAAACAATGCTTTCTGTGTGCTTTTTAATCAGGGTGGTGAATCTGTGGAATTCATTGCCACAGATGGCTATGGAGGCAGTCAATTAATATTTTTAAGGTGGAGATTGACAGATTCTTGATTGGTAAGGGTGTCAGGGGTTATGGGGAGAATGGGGTTGAGAGGGAAAGATAGACCAACCATGATTGAATGGCAGAGTAGACTTGATGGGCCGAATGGCCTAATTCTGCTCCTGCAATTTATGAACTCAAGATAACTTGTTTAAATCCAACACTGTGTTCCCTTACAGTTCATTCACCACTTCTGAAAATGTTGCTGGATTTTGACACCTTGTTTTATTCTTTTCCTCTCAGAAGACACTTAGCCGGGCACATAATGAGATCAGCTACAAAAACAGGAAACAACAGTCTGCTAAAGCAAACCAATCAGTGATATGTACAGTTATGTACAGCTTGTAGCTCTACAATTCACAATTCCTCACTTACATCATTAGTGTGGAATTTCAATTTGAGACTTCAGCTCAGGAGCAATTATTGTCTGCCAATCTCAAACTTTATTTACTAGTCACTTGGGAATACATTTAGGGAATACATCTGAGATGGTTTATGTTGACTTCATTTAGGTTGGAGTCTGATGCAACCAGAACCTAACCCATTCTTTCCAGGCACTACTCAATGTCTTTGAACCTGGACCTGGTGACGCAAATTTACTCCCCAAAGCCTTTACTTCACCATCACTTACACAGCTTTGAACCTTCCACTTACAACTCCAACAGTCAAGCAGCTTCACGGCATTTGAGGTAAAGCAACTCAGTTGATTCATATTTTCGGCTAAACATCCTAAACCTCCACCATGGGCACACCTTGACAGGAGCATTCATCCTCCATTAGGTACATTCCAGCAACTTACCAAATTTTCTGTCATGCCATTTCCCTAAATCTACACCTCTACTCCAGAAAAACATAAGTTCAGTCGGCACTTTGGAACATACACCCCTTGCCCACCTCTTCAAATCATAGATTCATCTGCCATGGAACTTTATCACTGTTACTTCATTGTTGTTGATTCTAAATATTGGAATTCCCCACACAGCAGCTATCTATATGAATTGCAATGGAGCAAGACACACAAGAAAAAATCCTTACAACCTCTCTGGCCAACTCTCCATGAGATTGGGTGCAAATTCAAGAGTGCACAGAGCTACTCTTCAACTCCAGGTTAACCGGTACAATTCATTCGGCTAGATTCTTGCAGTTGGAAGTGGGATGGGCACTGAGAGTCTGTAACACAGGAGGTCTGGGCTTCCTTTATGAACCAGGAAGAAGGGATAGGCAAAATGTAATGACAAGGAACTGCAGATGCGGGTTTATACCAAAGAAAGACACCAAATGCTGGAGTAACTCAATGGGTCCAATGGGTCAGGCAGCATCTCTGGAAAAACATGGATAGGTGATGTTTCAGATCAGAACCCGTCTTTTGAGTCTGAAGAAGGGTACCAACCCCAAACATCATCTGTCCATGCTCTCCGCAGATTCTGTCTGACCTGTTGAGTTGAGTTACTCTAGCATCTTGTGCCTTTATCATATATCATATATATCATATCATATCATATATCATATCATATATATACAGCGCGGAAACAGGCCTTTTCGGCCCACCAAGTCCACGCCGCCCAGCGATCCCCGTACATTAACACTATCCTACACCCACTAGGGACAATTTTTTACATTTACCCAGCCAATTAACCTACAAACCTGTACGTCTTTGGAGTGTGGGAGGAAACCGAAGATCTCGGAGAAAACCCACGCAGGTCACGGGGAGAACGTACAAACTCCTTACAGTGCAGCACCCGTAGTCAGGATCGAACCTGAGTCTCCGGCGCTGCATTCCCTTTCTGATGCAGGGACAGGCCTAGGTCATCTGGACCTGCAAACCTGCTCCATCATAATAACCGATCGTCTACTTCAGCAAAACTATCCAGCACTATGCTCATATTCCCGATTCCCTGAATGTTCAGAACTCTATTGTTCTCTGTTTTAAGTGAATACAGTGATGTGTCCTTCACTGCCCTCCAAGACCAGGAATTGCAAAATCCTCTGCTGGAAGGAATTTCTCCTCATGTCTGTCCTACGCAGCCTAACCCTTATTCTGAAAATGTGCCTTCTGATCCTTGACTTCACACTCATACACAAACCTGCACTCTCTCCCTGGAAGTATTGAATCTTCACTGCACTTCTTCCCTGACAATTGCATCCTTTCTTAGGTAAGGAGACCAAATCTTCCCACAATACTCCAAGCGTGGCCTCACAAAGGAACCATTACATTGCAATAAGACTTAGTTGCTCCTTTATTAAAATTGGCTCATAATAAATCTAACATGCCT
Organism: Rhinoraja longicauda; assembly: GCF_053455715.1. Lineage (NCBI taxonomy): Eukaryota > Metazoa > Chordata > Chondrichthyes > Rajiformes > Arhynchobatidae > Rhinoraja > Rhinoraja longicauda. The sequence goes on along the minus strand of NC_135959.1, from coordinate 27,182,725 downwards.
TTTGTGTTTCTGATCACTTGTTGGCCTTAAGTGCAGGCACACGTAGTTTCCATTTAACATCAATATTGTCCATTATCCCACCATTTAACAAATCCCCTGTTGCTCTTTGCAACAAAGTGGATAAACCTCTCATGTTTCCATGTTGGATTTCATCTTCTATGTTCTTGCCCATTCACACAGCTTGTACCTAACTCCAAAACCTCTGAACATCCTCTGCCACTCTCACAATAGTATCATCAACAAATATGATATTTAGTCTTCTCGGCCGAATCATTGATATAGATTGTGAATTGCTGAGATCTAAGCATCAATTCCTGTGGCATCCCACTAGTCACAGCTTGCCAACCTGATAACAAATCCCACTCTTTGTTTTCAATGTTTGCTCCCTCATGTAAGATTTGAGAAGTTTTCCCTCATTCTGCAAGCAACACCAAACCAAAGAGCTGCAGTTTGGACATTTTAAACGGGAGACTGGGGCTGATAGCGGAGAAAGGCTGCGGTCAGTTTACCAAGGGATGTCACAATCCGTGGGTCCTAAGATGGCCGCAGGACCTCGTGACCAGCCACAAAAGCAAAAACCTTACAGCCCAGTCTCTAGGTTTCTGCAAAGCCACGGCCAGAACAATGGATGGATATTGGCCATGCAGAAACCTGCGAAACCAGGTCGAAGTCCAGACACTGGGGCGCTGACATCAGCATACTCACAACGCCCCAAGCCGACCTACACAGTTAATCTCGTTAAGGGGGCACAATAGCCCATAGAAAACTACCTGGTAGGTGATGGGAAACCAGTTAAACCCGTCACCTCGCAACGAAATACCAATTAACACCGTCTGGCCATCCCCAGTACCCCCGGACATAACGCAGGACAAAGGGAAAACTCAATACATATCTTTTAAACAAAGAGATCCCGAGATCTGGCGGGAGATAGGACGGGTCAGAATAAGTTCTCAGACTCCTAAACTCCAGGCAAAACAAAAATCCCTAGCTTATCCAATCTCTCGTTATAACCAAAGCCCTCCAGACCCAGTAATATCAATGTGAATCGTTTCTGCTCTCTATCCTGCTAATGACATCTTCCCATGGCTAGGCAACCAGAACAGGTTTCTTGCCCAGTGAAGGGGAATCGAGAACCAGAGCACATAAGTTTAAGGTGAAGGGGAAAAGATTTAATACAACCTGAGGAATAACTTTTTCACACAAAGGGTGGTGGGTGTATGGAACGAGCCGCCAGAGGAGGTAGTTGAGGCATGTACTATCGCAACGTTTAAGAAACTTTTAGACAGGCACATGAAAAAGGACAGGTGTAGAGGGATATGGGCCAAACGAAGGTAGGTGGGACTAGTATAGATGGGACATGTTGGTCGGTGTGGGCAAATTGGGGCAAAGGACCTGTTTCCACTCTGTATATCTCTATGACTCTATGATTCTAAATGTCAGTGGCAGGTAACAAATAACAAACTGTTTCTAATTCCATGCTCTATAATATTTCAACCTTAATTTCAAACCAATGCTCACATAGAACATCAACTGGGTGATGCTACCATGATTGTTTCTAATAAATGGAGATTAAACCAATACCAATCAGCTTGGTGCAATTTTTTTTCCTGTTTGTTCACAATATATATTCTTAGTATTTATACATATCTACTAACAAGAAAAGTAAAGCTGCAAATCCACAGGTAGTGGCAATCTAAGGCTCGTGCTGACTTTTGATGATGTTGTACAATGAATAGTATTGATCCCACTGCCCCTTACACATCTCTCTCTATTGATGGGTTTCATATTGACTAATTTATACTGTCATTCAAAATCAGAGCTAGCCCAGGAGAGTCTATCAGCAGGGAAAAAGGAAAAGACAGGTTAATTTGGGGGGTCTGGAGCCTTAGGCTAATTAATTCATATTGATCTCTCTGAGGGATTTCATTCTTATTAAACCAAATTTTAAAAACCTCTTTGTTTTCTTGACCAGTCTTGAATTTCAACCTCTTTACTTCAAGTTTGGTTTTACAGTACTTAAGTTGGATGAAAATTACACGTAAATAAGAATTTGAAGACTTTTGAACATTTTGTGTTGTGTTTTGTAGCGACAAAGTAATTTTGACATGTAATTGCTATATTGAGAATTAATTTATGGTGCTACAATTTGTTTAGTGACTCTGCTGTTAGCATTAATATGGACAATGATTTCTTAATTAAAAAAACCCATAAGAACCTTTCATCAGTTCTGAATAAAAATCTCCGCCAGCATATTAAATACAACTGGACCTGTACGCTAGTTATTCCATTATTTTATGTCTTCACAGAATTCAGGGTTTTAAAATAATCGATTGGAGTATCGTGTTCAGTTTTAGTCACCCTGTTACAACAACAATGTCATAAAACTGGAAAGAGTGTGGAGAAGGTTTATGAGGATATTGCCTGGACTCGAGGGCCTAAGATGTAGGGAGAGGTTGGGCAGGCTAGGACTTTATTCCTTGGAGTGCAGGAAGGGTCATTTTAAAGAGGTGTTTAAGATCATGAGGGGCATAGATAGAGTGAATGCACATAGATTGTGTTTCCCAGGTTGGGGAATCAAGAATCAGCGGCCATAGGTTTAAGATGAGAGGGGCATGTTTTTCACACAGAGGGTGGTGGGTGTATATGGACCAAGCTGCCAGAAGAAATAGTTGAGTCAGGTACAATAACAACATCTAAAAAATATCTGGACAGGTCCATGGATAGGAAAGGTTTAGAGGGGTTTAGGCCAAATGTTTAGATGGGGCATCTTGGCCAAAAGGACTGTTTCCATGTTGAATGCTCTATGTCTCCATGACACTATTGTTATGCAAAATAATGAAACATACTCAAATTGAAGCAAACTAAATCGATTTATTTATAACAACATTTCAGTGACATGAATATTTGTTCCATTGAATAACATTTGGATAATTGAAAGCAATATGAAGTTGGTTCATTTACAGGTGCTCCCCGGCTTACGATGCTTCGATTTACGATATTTTGTCTTTGGGATGGTGCAAATGGCAGCTTCCGGCCACATGATCAGGTATATTAAATGCATTTCGACTTACAATATTTTTGGTTTGCGATGGGTTTCTCGGAACAGAACCCCATTGTAAGCAGAGGAGCACCTGTACTGGCAAAATCACAGGATTGTGTGGCAACTGCTCTGCCCGAAGGATTGCAAGAAATTGCAGAGTTGTAGATGGTTCCCAATCCATTCATGCAAACCTGCCTTCACCCATTGCCTCCAACTGCACATCAGGCTTCCTTAGGAAAGCAGCCAATGTTATCAAAGACCACCATACCTCAGTCATTCTCTCTTCTCTACTCTCCAGTTGGGCAGGAGATACAAAAGCTTGAAAGAACATACCACCATATTCAGGAATAGCTTCTTCCCCATCCTCAGTGTTATTAGACTTTTGAATATATTCCCAATCTTCTCGTCTACCTCTTTGCAATCCTTGAACTTTAAAAAAATCTGTACTTCTCTTCAGCTGTAACACTATGTTCTGCACTCTGTTTCACTTTCTATGTTTGCACTGTGGTACGGTTTCATTCATGTATGGTATGATTTACTTGTATAGCATGCAAAGCATTTTTTTTCACTACATTTTAGTGACATGATAGTAATAGACCAACACCAATGGGCAATATGATTACTGGATGAATCAATAGGATCCTACGATGAACAACATTTTCAATAACTCAACTGAATTCCATAACACACTAAATCGTTATCTACCCAGGAAATAACACATAGAACTAAAAAATCTAAAGCTGCAGATGTTGGAAATGGCAAATAGAAACAGAAAATGCTGGATACGCACAACAGCTTAGGCAGTACCTGTGGAGAGTGAAATGGAATTAAGGTCCCAGTCAAAGACCATGCATCAGAGAGAAAATAAGTTAGGTTAACGGTGCAGAGAGGGTGGGAGAAGGGGAAAGGGAGGGGGGATAGAAATAAAGGAATATCTCTAATAGAGTGAGGACTGAGACGTTTGGGAGGACTGTAAACAGGTGCATTGCTCTGTGAGTTAATGGAGGCCAGTAAGAGAGAGGGAACACGCAAAAAGAAATATAAAAGCTTTGAAATGAAGGTGATTAGAGAGTGAGAATATAATTTAGAACTCATTTATTGAAGAGTACAACAATTAATGGCAGGAGTAAATTGATTATCTAAAAAAATTACTTCAAATAATTAAATATTAAATTAACTGTCTCTCTCAGAAATAGGGAGGATGAAATTGACCTGGAGTGTTCACATCAATTGACTGGAAGATGGCTTGACGCAAAATATTGATTGACCACTTATCTCCACAGACGTTGCCGTGCCTGACCTGCTGAGCTCCTCCAGCAGTTTGTTTTTAGCTTGCCTTTCTTTAAGGTCATGGCTGCTCCAATGTTGACCTGAACACTACCATTTTTCCTGGTCTTTTCCTGAACCTGCTGGCAACTTAAATACCTGTCAATCTCTAGCTTGAATATCTCCAATGACCCTGCCTCCAATGATCTTTGGAGTAGAGAATTCCAAAAAAATGATGATCTACTGACTTTATTTTGCACTAAATGTTATTCCCTTTATCTTTGTATCTGTACACTTGGACAGCTTGATTGTAATCATGCAGAGTCTTTCCACTGACTGGGTAGCATGCAACAAAAGCTTTTCACTGCACCTCAGTACATGTAACAATAATAAACTAAAATAAACTAAACTAAAGTTGAAGCAGGCAACCTTTTATTCAGAAAATGTGCTCCCTGGTTCTAAGCGTGCTCCCCCATGCTAGTCTCCAATGGATAAGACTCATCATCCCTTCTCCTTTTCAAACCTCCACCAAGACTCTATTAAGAGTACGAGGAAACCTTGGCTCAAACTCAGCCTTGGAACCTGTCAGAGCCAAACTTCATTGTCCAAGGTTGGGACTTCCCATCCACTGTCCCTCTATGTCTGGATTCCAGGTGTGGAGAGCCTATAATGCCAGGTTAAGATCATAAGAGCATAACATCATAAGTGATAGGAGAAGAATTAGGCCATTCGGCCCATCAAGTTCACTCCGTCAGTCAATCATGGCTGATTTATCTCTCCCTCCTAACCCCATTCTCCTGCCTTCTCTCCATAACCTCTGACACCCATAAAGCATCCAGGAACTAATTTTGATTTGCCCTAGACCATTTTCTGAGCAGAGGTAGTGCTTCCAAAAGTGCACCAAGACCCTGCAGGTGATTTCTTTAAAAAGCATGAAGGTAAAAGCACATCAAGATAGTAACCACAATCAAAGGAACTGACTTTGTCAGGCCTCTGATGCATGCTGTACTTTGATTCCCACTAAAGATAGTTCTGTCTCCTTTTTAAGGGATGCAAGCCAGCTTTAAACAGTGCAGAGTAGTTTTAATTGATGCGATCAAGTAATAATGTTAGCCCCTTTACTGATTTGCACAATATTAGGGAACATCAGTTGCATGCAGAAATTATTTTTTATTTACCAAGCTGCTTGCATCATCTCTATAGGAAAGAACAGTAGATGCTGGTTTACATCAAAGATAGACACAAAATGCTGGAGAAGAGTGAAAACCCACACTTCCAGATTCAGGGGTGTTTCTTTCTAGCTGTTATCAGGCAACGGAACCATCCCACCGCAACTCGAGGGCAGGCCTGAACTCATGTCTACTTCATTGGTGACCCTCGGACTATTTTAATTGAACTTTACTGGCTTTATCTTGCACTAAACATTGTTCCCCTATCATTTACCTGTACACTGTGAATGGCTTGATTGTAATCATGCATTGTCTTTCCGCTGACTGGTAAGCACGCAACAAAAGCTTTACACTGTACCTCGATACACGTGACCAGAAACTAAACTGAACTGAACTAACTCAGCAGGTCATGGCAGCGTTTCTGGAGAAAAGTAATAGGTGATGTTTCGGGTCAAAACCCTTCCTCAGACTGAGAGTCGGGGGGGAGGGGGTGGGAGGGGAAACTAGACGTATGAAAAGGTTCAGAAAAGATGAAAACGCATCATCTGATTGATTGTTCAGTGTGATGCCTGAGCCAATGTTCATGGGGAATTGAATTTTGCATCAGCGGGCAGCCCATCTTTGTTTTGCATTCACTCCAGTAAAATCCTACTGTAGATAAGCACAATCAAAGATAAGTACTAAAAGTGCAACGATTGTAGTGTAAGAGTAGACTTCACCGAGACGGTACACATAGAGTCGACACGTTTCTTCAATCAAGATATATTTATACTCAGTCACTTTCTTATGTGGAAGAAATATGCAATACTGTTGCCGCTGAAGATGTGACAATAAACTGAAATGATTCAGTTAGATCCAGAAGGGACAGAAAGAGTTAATGTTTCAGATCAGTGAGCTGGCTTCAGATCTGGAAAAAAATAGAGACAAAAACAAGTTTCGAGATGCAGAGAAAGGGGAGAAAGGGGAGAAGGAAGCGGAGAACAAAAGGAGAGGTCTGTGATAGGGTGGAAAGTGGGAGAGTGAAATAGAAGAAAGGTTTCAGCTGACCAATCATGTGTGAGGATAATAAATAATTAATTTACCAATATAATATTCCACATTACCTTTAACCTGTTCTTTTTAAACACCTCCCCATGCTGGTCTTAGTTTAATGCAACATGTTGTGCAACCCTGTGTGAAATGTATGTGGCCGAGGCAAAGGGACAAATCCAGCTGGATGCAACTTTTTCCCCAGGATCCCAATCATCCAAACTTCATAAGATCATAAGTGATAGGACTAGAATTAGCGCATTCGGCCCATCAAGTAACTCCGCCATTCAATCGTGGCTGTTTTATCTCTCCCTCTCAACCCCATTCTCCTGCCTTCTCCCCACAACCACTGACACCCGTACTAATCAAGGATCTATCTGTCTCTGCCTTAAATATATCCACTAATTTTGCCTCCACAGCCTCCTGTGACAAAGAATTCCATAGATTCACTATGATTTCTTTAGTCAAAGAAATTTCTCCTCATCTCCTTCCTAACAGAACGTCCTTTAATTCTGAGGCTATGACCTCTAGCCCTAGACTTTCCCACTAGTGGAAACATCCTCTCCACATCCACTCTATCCAAGCCTTTCATTATTCTGTACTTTTCAATTAGGTCCTCCCTCATTCTTCTAAACTCCAGCGAGTACAGGCCCAGTGCCGTCAAACTACTTGCATTGGTGTGCATGCAAAGGGGTTGCTTGAGCTGACCTGGCCAGGGATTCTCCCACAGAGAACCAGCAAGGCCTCAGTAGTGACTAAGCCTGCGGTGTCGTGCCGCTGAGGCACTGATGTGGATCAAGATGGATGATCTGCTCCCCGTCTCAAAGCTCGCTGACATCTTTAGCATTTATTTAGTATTTCTGATATATGGAGACTATTTAAAAATCATCAAAATTGATCTAACTAATCAAATATAATTAAAATGATTAAAACGTGCAAAAACAATAGAATAAGCATATCAGAGCATTAAGAAACACTGAAAACATTGAAATAGAATAACATAAGAAAAAAATAACGTTATCCCTTCACTCCTAACCTCTAGGCTGGGAATCTCCACGCAGATGAATGGGACACAGATTCTAGCCAAGGTCTCACTGCACAGAATTACAAATCCAGATTTTCATTTTACTTTCGGGGAATATATTTTCACATTCGGGATCTGCTGTTAGGTTTCAGTAACAGAGTTTGGTGGCAGATGTGTTGATATCTGTTACTCAGCACCTCCTGGACTTTCAGCGGATCTGTGTAATTCCATATTCATTCATCTGTGAGCAACCTAATACTGGCGAATCCCTTCAGAAATACAAGCCACAGCTTGCTTACTTGGGCCCAGTGTCACACTGTGCCAAGTTGAGACACTTATTACTAAATAAAGTGAAGAAAAAAACAGTGCCGCACTAATTAGTTTCATGTTTTCGCAATATTCCCAGTTTAATGCTTAACATTTTGTGTCATTTTGAGAGGCATTAAATATTTCAGAAGCTGCTAATGATGACTCATTAATCCAGTTTCATACCTCATGAGGAAGCACAAATTGACTCATAATGAATTTGAAATGTAGCCAGCCTAATCACTCGGCTCTTCTGTACAGCTAAGATAAGAATATTTTAGAATATATCAACGAGGCGCAAGATGGAATACTCACGAGATCTATCAGTTTAAATCTGAAATAATTTCATTCTGAATTGATACAGTTGAACTTGAGAACTTGGACCTTAGTGAAATTCATTTCCAATGGATCTGTTCAAGTGTAAGTAGTTTCCCCAAATAGTCCTCAGTTCTGGACCAAAGAAACACAAAATGCTTGAGTAACTCAGCAGGTCAGACAGCATCTCTGAAGAACATGAGTAGGAGATGTTTCAGGTTGGGATCCTCCTTCAGACTGATTGTCAAAGGAGGGAGAAATCTGGAAGAGATGTGGGGGAAGTTCTTTATCTGATTCTAAATAAACGGTGACTGCTTTGCCGAGCACATGCACTCTGGCATTGTTTTTTAAAATATATATATATATATTTTTTTTTAATTCAAAATATATTTTATTCGAGTAATAAATATATCCAACCCATGATCCTTACAAGACTCCATCCAACATTTTACACAAATTACACAAATTTACCCCCACCATTACCACTCATGTGCCCACTGGAGTGGAATCCCTTCCCTTATTTTCGAGGGGCATCTCCACCACACCCTGCCCCCCATGTCCAGCAGCGGAAGGACCCTAGACTGTGGTCCTCCCCCACAGAGCATTGGCGTTGGCTGCACTAAGCTTCAGGGCGTCGCTCAGCATGAACTCCTGCAGTCTACAGCAGGCAGTCTGGGAACCACGCCACAGGATCCATGGAGTCATTTCCCAGCAGTGCCTGCAGGACGTTCCGTGCTGACCACTGCCCGATGGACTTGTGGTCAAAGGTGTTGGTCCCGAAGAACCTTTCCACGAACGACAGATGGTGCGGCAATGTCCAGCTGACTGGCACATTGCGTGGCATCTGCGCCAGGCCCATCCTTCGCAACTCTGGGGCCAGGTAGAACCGCAGCAGTTAGTGACACTTGGTGCCCACGTGTCTTGGCTCTACGCTCTGCCTGATGCAGCCACACACGAAGGTGGCCATCAGGGTGAGGACGATGTTGGGCATGCTTTTACCCCTGTTGTCTGGCGACTTGTGCATTGTGGCTCGTTGCACCCGGTCCATTCTCGACCCCCAGATGAAGCGGAAGATTGTCCGGGTGATCTCTGTGGCGTGGGAGGGAGGGACAGGCCTTACTTGCACCAAGTACATCAGCCCCTAGAGTACCTCACACCTGATGACCAGATTTTTCCCCGTGATAGAGAAGGAGCGCTGCTTCCACAGCTCCAGTTTCTTCCCCACCTTGGCTATCCACTCCAGCGAATTCTTGTCACATGCCTCAGCCCCCTCCGAACCAGATCTCCGGCACCTTCGAGAAGTCCAGCTTGATGGTGAACGGGATGGAAGATCTGTCGGGCCAGTTGCCAAAGAGCATGGCCTCGCTCTTCCTGCGGTTCACCCTGGCTACCGTGGCTGACTCAAACTGGTCGCAGACGCTAATTAATCTGCGGACCGACCCTGAATCCGAGCAGAAGACGGCGACATGGTCCATGGACAGGGAGGTTTTGACCTGAGTATTCCCACTGCCTGGCAATGGCACTCCTCTTATGCTCAAGTCCTTCCTGATGGACTCGGCAAAGGGTTCAATACAACAGACAAGCAAGACGGGAGAGAGGGCAACCCTGCCTGACTCCAGACCTGACGGGGAAGCTGTCTGATTCCCACCCATTGATCTGGACTGCACTACAGATGTCGGTGTAGAGCAGTTGGATCCAATTCCTGATTCCCTCCCCAACGCCCGTTTTGGAGAGCATGGCCGTCATGTACGTGTGCGATATCCTGTCGAAGGCCTTCTCCTGGTCCAAGCTGACCAGGCATGCATCCATCCGTCTGTTCTGCACGTATACAGCACAGGTTTGGATCACCTTTCCTAGAGCAGACTTGATCCGGTGGCGATGGCCTTAGACAGGATCATGTCATCAACATTCAACAATGTGATGGGTCTCCAATTCCTGATATCATTCATCTCCCCCTTCTGCTTGTAGATTAGGGTGATGCTGCCCTTCCTCATAGAGTCTGACATGCTGCTGGCTAGAAGCATGTCATTGTACACTTCCAGCAGGTCCGGGCCCACCCAGTCCCACAGAGCCGAATACACCTCGGCCGGTAAGCCATCGCTTCCGGGAGTTTTACTCGAGTCAAAGGAACGGATGGAGCCAGTCAGCTCCTTCAGGGCCAGTGGTTGGTCCAGACTCTCCCGCTTGCTGTCCATCAAGACCCCCGTGATAGAGGACAGGAAGTTCTGGGAGGCGGTGCTGTCTGTGGCTTTTCTGTCGTACAAACCCATATAAAAGGATCTGCAGATCCTCAGCATGTCCGTCTGCAAGGATGTTACCGAGCCGTCCTCCTCCCCAAGGCTGTTGATCGCAGAGCTCCCCCTGTGAACCTTATGGAAGAAGAAGCATGAGCAAGTCTCATCCTGCTCCACGTGGCGGACCCTGGATCGGAAGGTGATCTTGGAGGATTCGGAGGTAAAGAGCTGAGTTTGCCGGCCCTTTGACTCCAAAGTTCCTCCCTCACATCCACTCCTCTCGACTGCAGAAGGAGCAGTTGTTGCAAATCTGTCTGGAGTTGACACAATTCCCTGTGACTCTGTCTTGCTCTATGAACCCCTTTAAATATGAAAAACCTCTTGATGTTCTCCTTGGTTGCTTCACACCAGTGTGTCGGGGAGTCAAAGAGGGGCCTCACAGTTCTCCAACATGAAAAGTCTCTCTTTATCTCTTCAATGTTCCCGGGACGTGGCCAGCAGCGGTGGGAGCTGCTGGAGAACGGCCAGCCGCTCGCTCCGCATGGGTGAGGCGTACACATTAATCAGCTGGAGCGGAGAGCCACGGTATATTACATCCACCACCAGGAGACGCCCCCCCAACCATCTCCCTGACCTCAGTGATGGCGAATCTCCCTCCCCACAGCAAGATACCCAGGCCAGAAGCGCGACAGTCATTGCCCCCTGATCATACTGACAGTCCATGGGGCCACCATCGCAACCACCTCCGATAGCAGCGGAGGTGTGGCAGCCCGCACTCCTGCAGAAAAGTCACGTCCGCCTTGACCTTGGCCAGGTACTGCAAGGCGTTTACACATCGCGCAGTGCTCTTCACACTGTGCAAGTTTAGCGATGCCAGTTTTAGCTCCATTGTCTTTAAAAAAGTTTTTTTTAAATTTCAAAATATACTTTATTCGAGAAATAATAATAATAATAATAATAATACATTTTATTTGTCATATGTAGGTTGGCGGTACAATGAAATGTATTTGACAAGACAACGGGTCACCTCAGCAGTAATATTCCAAGGATAAATAAGATTTTAAAAATGACATTAATAAGGTAAAAAGACAATATTAAAAATAGTTGAAAAGACAATATTAAAAATAATCAACATATATGATTTGAAATGTGTTTATGATTTCAGAAGCCTGATGGCCTGATGGTAGAAACTGTTCTTAAGTCTGGTGGTACGCGCAGCCATACTCCTGTGTCGTCTGCCTGACAGTAACAAGGAGAACAGCCTGCATGCTGGGTGGCTGTGGTCCTTGATGATGCTACGTGCCTTCCACAGGCACCACCGGTAGAAAATGTCCTGAATGGCCGGGAGACAGTTGCCAGTGATGTGCTGTGCCGTCTTCACCACTCCCTGTAGTGATTTGTGGCTGTGGGCAGAACAGTTCCCGTACCAGACTGTAATGCAGCCCGTCAGCAGGTTCTCGATGGTGCATCTGTAGAAGTTTGTGAGGATGCTGGCGTTCATGCCAAACTTCCTCAGTCTTCTCAGGAAAAAGAGCCGCTGGTGGGCCTTCTTTGCTATTGTGTCCATGTGCAGTGTCCAGGAAAGGTCCTCAGCGATGTGCACACTGAGTACCTGTATCACTGAGAATTGCTTTCTCAGTCTTGCTCCACCCTTCCTCCCCACTTCTTTCTATTGGCAACTTCCCATCTACTCTCTCAGTCTAGAGGAAGCTTCTCAACCCAAAACTTTGACTGGCCATTTCCCTCCACTGGTGCTACCTGACCCTGTTCCTTTTTTTGCTGTAGATTGCAGTGTCCACAGTCTCTTAAGCCTCTAATAAGCACTTTAGAATCTTGGAATCATGTACCACAGAAGCAGGCCTTTTGGTATAACTCAGCCATGCCAAGATGCCTCATCTAAACTCGTCCCATTCGCCTGCATTTGGGCCATATCCCTCTAAACCTTCACTATCCATGTAACTGTCCAAGTATCTTTTAAATGTTATTGCGGCTGCTTCATCGTCTTCCTCTAGCCGTTTGTTCCATGTATTCCATATACGTTGACCATCAAACTTATGTTCATACTTTCCCCTCTCATCTTAAACTTATGTCCTCAAGTTCTTGATTCCCCTATCTTGGGAGAAGGACCCTGCACATTCACCTTGGTCAGCCTTCCGCACTCCAGGAAATAAAGTCTAAGTTTCCCCAACCTCTTCCTATAGCGCAGGCCTTTTAGTCCAAGCAATATCTATGTACATCTTCTCTGCATTTTTAAGCTTAATGGCATAATTCCTATACCAAGGTGACTAAAACTGAACACAATACTTCAAGTGAGGCCTCACCAATTTGTCTTGTACAACTGTAACATAATCAATAGTCAATAGTCGTTTATTTGTCACATACACATAAATGTGTAGTGAAATGAAACATTACCCGCAGTTGAAACATTAAGACCAATAAGAATAATCAATAAAAATGCAATAACACATACAATCATACACTAACACCAAACAAAAGTAACATCCATCACAGTGAGTCTCCTCCAGTCCCTTCTCACTATGATGGAAGGCCAGAATGTATTTTCTCTTCCCCTGCCGTCTTCTCCCGCGGTCAGGCTGTTGTCGTTGCCACGTCGGGGCGGTCGGGGCTCCCGACATTGGAGCGCCACGCCGGACGGTGAAAGGTCCACGGCCTACTCCAGGCCACGCCGGACGGTGAAAGATCCACGGCCTACTCCAGGCCACGCCGGACGGTGAAAGGTCCACGGCCTACTCCAGGCCACGCCGGACTGTGAAAGGTCCACGGCCTACTCCAGGCCACGCCGGACGGTGAAAGGTCCACAGCCTATTCCAGGCCACGCCGGACGGTGAAAGGTCCACGGCCTACTCCAGGCCACGCCGGACGGTGAAAGGTCCACGGCCTACTCCAGGCCACGCCGGACGGTGAAAGGTCCACGGCCTACTCCAGGCCACGCCGGACGGTGAAAGGTCCACGGCCTACTCCAGGCCACGCCGGACGGTGAAAGGTCCGCGGCCTACTCCAGGCCACGCCGGACGGTGAAAGGTCCGCGGCGGGCCGACCCAAGCCCCGCGATTCGGGGCGGGTGAACACGCTGCCTCTGCCGGTGTTCCCGATGTCGGCCCCCACCCATTCCCCAAATATTCATTTTCACGACTGATGAAGGCCAATGTGTCAAAAGCTTTCTTCATCACCCTATCTATCTTCAATGTCACTTTCAGAGAACTCTGCACTCTCTCCGGTCTTTGTGTGGCTGCAGGTCTAACCATATTATTGTAGGTAACATAGTAATCAAAGGTAAGTTGCTCAGTGACTTATAATTAATGTGATTTTTGAAATATATATATATTGGCACTGGATTATATATATACATACTGGATTTTCAGTAGAAGAGAATTGCTGCATTAAACCTTTTGCCGATAATTCCTCCATTCCATCAATTACTGGAGTACAAGATATCTTCAGTCACCAAGTGAGAATCGCATTGTGATGAGGTTAGGTCGCAAAGAAACAGCTTGCCACACAGGGAATTCACACTCTCTGAATGCCAAGGCACTGGGTATATGCTTTAATTTAAATGTTTACATAAATGGTCCATTCCTGAGAACTGTCCATCAGTTGAAAATGTCCATTTTCAATAGCTACCCATATCATATAGCCTGCATATACTTTCAATTAATTGAATAATCACCCTAATACTACCCATAATTAAACAAATGGAATACATACTGTATCCAGTCATTAATGAATACTATGAAATATTATGTTATGAGCATCACTAGCTTGAAAAATGCTATAAAATGCATGGGAGAATTTGTGTTAAATTGGTTTTCATAAAGCAGGGATCTCCCGCATAGCACTGCTTTTGATGCTGTCTCACAGGTGAGACGTTTTCTGATAATCTCATCATTTGGTCAGTGTTGCAAGATTCATGGGACTGACAAAACTATTTGAGGAGAGGTAGGAAGCTTTTGAAGTGTCCCACCAAATGTCTGTGACTTGATCAACAAACCTGCAGCTGAATTTTCATCGTAATTTTTTTATTTGGGACATATTGCCAGAACAAACCAACTGTTTCACATTCTGTAATAACAGATGTGATATCACTTCAAATATAATTAATTGTCCAAAGCAGATTTGAATTTGGCAAAGTAATTCCAAGTGCCAATATTATTTATTATTTAAATTAAATGTTCTTACTTTGTGGGAAATGAATATGCTTTAATTACAAATCAATTTTAGAATGATTCTTTATTCTTGAGCAGGGTTGAATGTAAATTTTGATTACAATCACATTTTGTTTTTGTTTTATATTTTCTTGATTTGGAACGTTTAGTGATTTTCAAGAATCTCAATTTAATTTAATAGTGTTTATAGACTGTTGGTTCTTAATGAAAGCCACTTTAATTTAATGTGGCAGTTTTAAAACAGAGTACTGCCCCACTTTTCACACAGAAACTGATGTTATTGAATCTAGTATTTTCATTTGCATCTCCACCAGGCCCATTTATTTCCTTTACCCTTTACAAATCATTTTGGCCTTACATCATTGTTCCTTTTTGTCATTTAATCTATCATTTTCATTTCAGAGTCTATACTTAACTCTTTCTGCCCTCATTTCCTGATACCATCCAGGTTTAAAACTTGCTCATCATCAAACATTTTCCAGTTCTGTTAAAATGTACCCGACTGAAACATAATGCCTTGTGCATCTTTATCACCTTTCATTTCCTTTCTCTTCTTTGATCGGATATTCTCCACAGTTTGTTTTCACATCCACATCTCTTCAGTGACTGACCATGGCTATGATATTTTTTTCACATGGAATCCATCAGAAAGTCCTCCCTGGATTCACCCATGATTCTAGACGGCTCCAAGAAATTCAACAGTTTTCTACTCAAGATCATCTTTGTAGCCTAAAATCCACATTCAACACCATACTTCATTGCATGCAGGTCCCCTGTCTTTACTTTCTGCAGCAGTGACTCATTCTCACCTCTCCCCATGGTCTCTTGCCATTGTTTTATATTGCAAACTGCAATATATTTCAGTATATAAAATCAATACTCATTGAAGTCCTACATCACTCTTCAGATATCCTGCAATAACTTCACAGTGTAGAGTGTGCAATCAATCTGACAGTGACGTTAAGGCTGAACATGTATCTTAATAATTCAAAAGAATGAAAAAGTACATCAGCCTCCAAGTAGTAAAAACAACATTCGGTGTGAATCTGTATTTTTCAAATTATGTTCTAATTGAGTTTAGCAAATGAATGAATCTTTTCTTCTGTGGTTTCCAAAACAATTTGAAAGTATTAACTTTGCAACTGCATAGAATTAATTGTTCTGACAATGTGATCACCATAAACAACCCTTATCTCGATGGGAGTTGCATAGATATTAGTGCTGAATAGAAGGAATGTATTACCAGAAAAATGGAAAATGGAGTTTGAGTTTCATTGCTATTCTTTTGAGTTGGGCAGATGATTAAAGTAATTCTGAGTTAACTGTCATTTTAATAAAGGTAGACACAGCACAGGACAGGCAGCATCTCTGGAGAAAAGGAATGGGTAATATTTCAGGTCGAAACCCTTCTTCAATAACATGGTTAATAACATTGCTTAGAGACTGTATACAGTCCAAGTCTTTGGAATAGATAGGCTGAATGCACAGAATATTTTATCCATGGTAGGAGAATCAAAATCCAGAGGACATAGGATGAAGCTGAGAGGGGCAATATTTAATATGAGCCAAAGGGCAGTTTTTTCACTGGTGGTGGTACATGGAATGAGCTGCCAGAGGAAGTAGTTGAGGCAGGTACTAAAGCACTGTTTAAAACTCGTTTGGACACGTGCACGGCTAGGAAGGTTTAGAGGGATATGAGGCAAATGGAACAAGCTTAGATGGAGCATCTTAGTGGTATGGACGAGTTGGATCAAAGGGCCTGTTTCCATGTTTTATGCCTCAATGTTCATAACTCCCTGCAAGTGGCAACACAAGTGGATAGAGTGGCAAAGAAGGTATATGGTATGCTTGCCTTCATTGTTCAGGCCATTGAGTATACAGTGGTGCTGGTGGTCTCGGGTTTGTGCCAGTGGCATAAGGAACGAGTGGACCAAGGAGTTGCATAGGGAGTGGTCTCTGCAGAAAGCAGAAAACGTCTATGGCACACTGGGGATAATGGAATGGAAATTCAGGGTATTGAACATGAGCGCTGGCAGCTTTGTCCTGCATTGAATTGAGCTTCTGGAATTACCTTGCCCACCTAAAATTGCTAACATAATGTTGGATAATTGAACCCTAACTGAACACAGAATTATACTTCAGATTTTTGAAGTTAATTGCTCAATAAACTTAAAGATTTCAGCCTATTAAAGACACAAGCCAAATGGTTCCATCTGGATAATGCCAATCTTCTGCTTGTCTTTCCAACACCATGAACAGAAGCTTGTATGGAAATTAATAAGACTCACCCGGTAACTATGTTTTGAGTGACAAGAAGCCAGATTGTATTCATTACTTTCTGCTTCAGACACAATTTAAGCTGCTGGGCCACTTTTACATATTTAAATTCATACAGAATATTTGAAATTGAACAGCAGATACAAAGAATAAACTAAATGATTGGTTCAAAATATAAATTTCCAATATCAAATAGCAATAGTTAGGGCAGTAAATAATAGAATGGTCCATGCCAGCAATGGGCAGATAGAGATGTCAGACAATCTAATTGATGTTTGGGTGCTTGGTATCATAATGCAGAGGAAGCTTGATAGTTATGAAGCATCTTTTACGACATTTGGACATCTCCAAATACTTTACAGCTAATTAAGCTAATTAGCTAATAAGCTAAATGGAGCGGCCCAGCAGTGCATCAGTAGGGTTGCTGCCTTACAGCCACAGAAACCTGGGTTCAATTATAATTATGGGTGCTATCTGTACGGTTTGTACGTTCTTCATGTAACCGCGTGGGTTTTTCTAGGTGCTCTGGTTTCCTCCCACATTCCAAAGACATACAGGTTAATTGGCTTTGGTACAAATTGTAAATTGTCCCTAGTGTGCAGGATACTACACTGCAGTATACGGTGGGTGATCACTGTTCGGCACGGACTTGGTAGGCCAAAGGGCCTGTTTCCGCACTTTTTCACCAAACTAAACTAATCTAAACTAAACTAAATTAAACTAAACTAAACTAAAAGGCATTTGGTGTGTGGTCACTGCTACAATTTAGGATTTGTTTTTTTTAATTCATTTCATGAAATGTGGACATTGTTGGCAAGGCCAACATTTATTGCCTTTGTCTTATTGTTCAGAGTAGATGGTGGTGAGCAATGGCTACTGCCGTTCTTCTTGTGAGGGTGAGCACACTGATGTTGGAGGGACTTCTAGGACTTAGACCCTGTAATGATAAAGGAACGGTGATATATTTACTAATCAGGATGGTGCATGATTTGGAGAAGAATCTGCAGGTGGGATGTCCCTGAAGCCTGCTGCCTCTGTGCTTTATGGTGGTAAGAGGTCACAGGTTTGGGAGGCTCTGTTGGAATAGCCTCATTGAGTAAAGGTAGTGTGTTCTGTAGATGGTCACTGTTAACACGGTGTGTCAGTGGTGGAGGGAATAAATGCTTAGGATGTCAGATATGGGTGTCAATCAACTGAGGAATTTGTTCTGAATGCTAATGGGGTACTTACTACTGTGACAAAATAGTTACCAATTTGCAGACAGCAAGCTTCAGGGGAAAAAAAACAATATATGATAAGCAGAATTGTTTATGTTGTGATATTGCTTGAAAGAAAATTATTGCCCATGGCACAAGAACAAACTTTCTTTCTCTTTTTTGAAATGGTGAACTGGCAAAACATGGAACCCAAAGCTGACCGGCCAGACTTCCCTTGCAGAGCCAAGTTAGATTCATAGAAGCCAGAATTGGCGGTGATCTAAGCCAAAGATCTCCAGAATTGGCAGCACCTAGCACAGATCTACCAGAGCCTAGAAAAGTAGTCCTAAATGATCCATACCATTAACTGATAAAACACAATCAATGGCACTAACAGGAATCCAGGACCATGCAGAGACAGTCAATGGGTATAAGCTGAGAAGATGGCCTCCATGTTTCAACCATGGAAAACCTGTTCCAAAACTTTCTTCTGCAGGAGACACAGGAAGGCATCATGAAGATATTGTCAGACTGAAAACTGGACATCCTACATGCACTTCTTTCTTTTGGAGTCTGGTGAAGCCTCACTAACCTGGGCAATTAACTCTGTTTCTCCCTTCACTGATGCTGCCTCACCTATGTGATTCAGAAGCACTCACGAGGTTGTAATATTCTGAAAGAGACAGGAGAGGCTCTAGATAAATGTTTTTTTTTAAAATATGCAATGTCCTAGACAGGTATTGATTGCCTGGGAATGTTGGTGTGGAGTTTCATTGTGTATTTTTTGTGTGTAAAGCCTGTTTATTATTCCTGGTTTATTTTGCCACTGCAAGGCTACTCTGGGGGATACTGTGCTCAGAGAGCAATAAGGAAGGTGGGCTTAGCTGAAAGTGCACTGGTATAATATGATCTTTCTTGCATTCTCCAATTTCTTTGATCAATGAACAAACACCCTGACGCCTCACCCACGTTTATTAAGAAATTGGTTTGGTAAAAGTAGGAGAAAGTACTACACATTTGACAAGACAACAAAACTGTAGCTAAACTTATGGTCGCTATCCCTGGAGTAATAGTGTTTTGATGTCCTTGAGTTTCTCCAGAATGACATCCAATTTAGATTGGGCACAGCGATGCAGTGCCTATACAAGATGTTGAATATTCATGCTGTGTCTTTGCTAACCCTTGCATGTTAAAAGATCGGTGATGCAGAAACTCATTAAATGGCCTCAACAGTTACATTAAGTCTCTAAAATTTATCCTGAGACAAAGGGTTTTTCGAAAAACGTCTCCTTGCTGTAGAACAGAGCTGTCACTCACAATTGAAACCAACAGTGCAATGCCAGTTATCCAGAAATCTGTTTGCAGATATCTAGTCCTTTTAGGTCAAGGACAAACTACATGAGCACTTCCTTGCAGGACCTCCTGATGAGTTAAATGCTTAATTTCTCATAGTCAACTGTCTAATTAACTGTTTGTGTCACCTAGGTAGATTTGCCAGTTAACATTCATTAAACAATCTATCTATGCAAAGGTGACTTATCTGGCTTTTCATGGTGTCGCTAGAACAGGGCGACCCAGGTTCGATCCCGACTACAGGTGCTGTCTGTACGGGGTTTGTACATTCTCCCCGTGACCCCATGGGTTTTCTCCGAGATCTTCGCTTTCCTCCCACAGTCCAAAGGCGTACAGGTTTGTAGGTTAATTGGCTTGGTATAAGTGAAAATGATCCCTAGTGTGTCTAGGGTAATGTTAATGTGCGGGGATCGCTGGTTGGTGCAGACTCGGTGGGCCGAAGGGCCTGTTTCCGCGCTGTATCTCTAAACTAAACTAAACCAAAACAGATAATATGAAACTTTTCACAGCATAGTGGAGAGTAATAAAATATCATAAAAATGCCAGGATTACAAATCATCCTCCATCTCAAGCACTAAAATACATGAAAGCATGTTTGTTTCCAAAATCCAGCTCTGTTGCTCTCTTACATACAATCTTCAACTGCGCTACATATTTAATAAACCTGATGAAAGATGAATTTCTATTTTATAGTTTCCTAAATTAAAACAATCCATATATCTAATCCTTTACCTTCCCTGTTATTTTTCTATGTAAGACAAATTCCGACGAGAGAATTAGATATTCTCAAAGCCACATTATTAAATAAAAGCAATCAGCAGTGTATTACAGAGACATGCATGGGGATTGCAAATTCAATTTCTGATGGTGCAGGCTGTGAAACCATTCATCCATTGGGCAACTAATCTTTAAACCTGCAAATATAGCAGCAAGAATGTATTCCCTATTTCTGAAGGCCCAGCAGTGATATTGCACAACCTTGCAGAACACACCAAACTATTTTTAGTATATTCATTATATCATCATTGTTTATAAATGTAATCTCCCTCTCTTACTCTTACCATTCCAGTTTTGTCCGTTCTCAGTTGGCAGGTAAGGTCATTGAAATCTGCTGAGTGTGCCAAAACAGGGACTTGAGATATGAGAAATATTCAGGCCTGTTACAGTAAGGGATATCCATGGATATCCCAATTTTTCTAAATTCTTCACTTAAAAAAACAATAATATATTTGTCACAGAGGGAGTGCTGTGAAAATTCATCAAACTTGCTCCGGCGATGCCAGCTCTGTCTTCTGAGGTGAAATTGAAAAGTTTAGGCCTCTGTTCTCTGGAGTTTAGAAGAATGAGTGGTGACCTCACTGAGGACTACAATTTTTTTTAAGGAACCTGTGTGACTGTTTAAAACATAAGGAGAACAATAAAATATTAACTACAGTTTTAATTTTTATAATTACCTACTTTAACATTTTGGGTTTTGACGAGTAACTTTGCAGAATTATATTTTTACAATGGGAGTACATCGCAACACTTTGAATATTCAAATACAAGGTGGTACAATGGGTTCTGAGCATAAAACACCAGATACACAAAATATACTTCCCTTGTTGCAGTGCTGAGGGATGGCCCTCTGAATATACATACAGCCAGAATATTAATTGGCAAAATAGGCCTTCCTTCCTCCCTCCCTCCCTCCCTCCCTCCCTCCCTTCCTTCCTTCCTTCCTTCCTCCCTTCCTCCATTCCTCCCTTCCTCCCTTCCTCCCTTCCTTTCTCCTTCCCTTCCTCCCTCCCTTCCTCTTCTACTACCTCTTCTAGCACTCCTTTGAACCCATTTCATTGAAATGGCTGCTTGGTAAAAGATTGCTTGCTAAGCCTTCAATAAAACAATGTGGGATGCTTTACCATTCTGGAGGCACCATTCAAACGATAGTATTAAGCCTTAATACACAAATGTATGACTCAGCAGTGAGAGTGCTGCTTTGAACCCTGTCTGACAAATAGGAGATGTGCAGAATTATTGAGAGTTATATGAAATTGTTTCCTTGTGCTTCACTCTACCATTTCTTTCTTCCGTGTGTTGTGAAAATGAAGTGCGAGATACTTGGATGATTTTTACATCTATCAAGGTACCGAGGTACAATAAGCCAATATTTATTACAGCCATTCTTCAATTTACGAAAAGGAAGCGTTCCTAGAAAATGTTTCATTTTGTAAATAGACAAGGATGGCAGAAGTGCATTAGGAGTATTTTAGTACTGTGTGTTCTTTTGGGCAAGGAGTGAGGCACTATTTGCAGTTGTTAAAAATAGATTTGTAAATCAAAACCTCATAGCCCAAAGAGTGAAGGGCATTACTGCAGGAATTTTGTAAATCAACCTTTCGCGAATCAAGAATTTCTGTAGAACCAAGGTGAGTGTGAATGTTTTTATCATCACCTGTGGTTAGTATTTCTGCGGGGTCCGTTTTCCTTCCTGGACTTTCTGCCTGGATCTTCCATCCACCACATGGGCAGCACAATGGCACAGCAGTGGAGCTGGTGCCTTACAGTGCCAGAGTCCCGGGTTCAATCCTGATGACGGGCGCTGTCTGTACAGAGTTTCTACGTTCTCCCTGTGAGGGCATGGGTTTTCTCCGGGTGCTCCGGGTTCCTCCCACATTCGAAAGGCGTGTAGGTTAATTGTTTTCTGTATGTTGTTCCTCGTGTGTAGGATAAAACTAGTGTAAGGGTGATCATTGGTCAACACAAACTCAGTGGGCTGAAGGGCCTGTTTCTACATGTATCTCTAAAACAAACTAAACTAAACATGATCCCCACCAATTCCCCTTTACTTATGCTGGACTTTGAGAGTCAACAAATGAGGGAGACTTTCAATGGCGTGAGGCCCCAGCAACATATAGATGGTTAGCTCTGCCTGAGAACAGTCAAATAACCTTCAGCTGGAGGCAAGACTGAATGGATTCTTGAGCAATATCAATGTCTATTTGATTGTGGAGGAGCATTGAAAAGTTAATGTAAATAATAAAGTAAAAATTAAGTTAATTGAAATCATGTTAAACCATCTACATTGGAATGGGAGGAAAAAGATGGAATAAAGTGACTCTTTGATTGCTTTCTATAAATGTTCTGCATGGTTTGTTTGTAATCTTGTGTGGATGATTTAACTGGATAGCATGCAAAACAAAGTTTTTCACTAGATGTTGGTATACATGGCAATAATAATAAACCAATACTGATTCAAACATTAAAGCAAATTGAAATAATTTGTAAAGAAAAACACAAATGTTCCCCATTCTCCAGAACAGGAAGCCTTATTGAAAGGATTCTATGCTTTCATCTCGTTGGATGCTTTCAAGAGAGAGCTGGATAGAGCTCTTAAAGATAGCGGAGTGAGGGGGTATGGAGAGAAGGCAGGAATGGGGTACTGATTGAGAGTGATCAGCCATGATCGCATTGAATGGCGGTGCTGGCTCGAAGGGCTGAATGGCCTACTCCTGCACCTATTGTCTATTGTCTATTGTCTATTGTCTATGCCTCATCTAAACTGACAGAGTTGGTGAAGCAATTCCTTCACTTAATGCTAAGCAGTATAAAAATGGAGTGCATTGACCGATGAGCTGCCGTCTGTCACTCTGTGAGTCCAAGAATTACATGCAGTATCAAGCTGGATACTGATTAGTTTAGTTTAATTTAGTTTAGAGATACAGCGAGGAAACAAGCCCTTCAGCCCACCGAGTCTACGCCAACCAGCATTCCCCACACGCTAACACTATCCTACTCACTGGGGACAATTTACAATTCTTTTCTTACCAAAGCCAATTAACCTACAAACCTGTACGTCTTTGCAGTGCGGGAGGAAACTGGAGCACCCGGAGAAAACCCACATGGTCACAGGGAGAACGTACAAACTCTGTACAGACAGCACCCGTGGTCAGGATCGAACCCGGGTCAATGGCACTGTTAGACAGCAGCTCTACCACTACATCACCAGGCCACCCTGATGGCTGCCTTCGAAACCATTGGTCACTCCCAACACAACTCATCCCTCTGCATAATATATAGTATATAACATATATTCTATGTATTGTGCTGGCTTGGACATATACACAGGATGGACAATGGGCGTATCCCCAAAGACATGCTTTATGGGGAGGTTGGCAATGCTCGGAGACCAAGAGGAAGACCAAAGCTCTGCTGCAAGGACACAATTAAAAGGGATATGACAAGCTTCAATATCCACACGGACAACTGGGAAGCGGCTGCTGAGGACCGTGGCAGGTGGAGGAAGGACCTCCAGGCGGGCACAAAACATCACGGCAGCATGTGGTTCAAGAACCGGGAGCACAGGCGCCAACGCCGCAATGTGATCAAAGACAGCAGCCAGGGACTCCCCAGAACAACGAGCAGAGACAACCTCACCTGTGGAAACAGTGGAAGGATCTGCCTGTCACGGATAGGCCTAGTCAGTCACACAAGGAAATGTAACCACACATGAAAAATCCCCCTCTCCAAGCAGGACAACGCCAAGCCGCACCATCATCTCCCACAGATGCCTCTAGATATGGATAACATATAAGGAATAGAGCTGGACTAGACAATATAATCTCTCACACTCTTGCTTCGATGCTT
The DNA here is from genome assembly GCF_053455715.1 of Rhinoraja longicauda. Taxonomy (NCBI): domain Eukaryota; kingdom Metazoa; phylum Chordata; class Chondrichthyes; order Rajiformes; family Arhynchobatidae; genus Rhinoraja; species Rhinoraja longicauda. Next base: position 27,158,706 of record NC_135959.1, on the reverse strand, counting down.
TAACAATGATGTGCACAACAGCTCCTCAGAGCAGGGGCATAGAGTACATGGGATACACAGTCAGAATTACCTATTCCTTCTCTCCAGGGATGCCTCCTGACTGACTGAGTCACTCCAGCATTTTGTGTCTATCTTCAGTCAGCATCATCTGTTTGCCCAGTAGGCAGTCTAGCATTGCACTACAGCAACCTGAACCCTCCCCACTCACAGCATTCACTGTTAATTCAGTTTCGCAGCAAGACACGCGCTTCATCTAATTTTTCTTTTCCCGTGCTTGGGAGTGATGGGAGTTTGTCGTTAAGTGTGATGTCAAGCAATCAGAAGAAGGCAACTGGAAATGCTTGCACGTCATCCAGAAGGAATTCAGGAACAAACATCTGGCAAAGCAGTGAGCTGGGAGCTTTGTAGCTGGAGGAAATTATTCTGTTGCAGTAAGCCTGATAAATTATTGTTGACTGTATTGGTGCTTCCAGCTAAAATGTATGAGGTGCTTAGTGAGTGCAGGGTTGCATGTAAAGAGTGAAAGTGGCTGATGTCTCATGTGCTTAGCTTGGACTTTCAGACTATGAGAAATATGTTGAAGCAGTTCATATAAATAAGCCTCAGAATTTTAATTGGAATTACACATTTCAATGTAGCATTATAGTTAACATTGTGTAAATCCTAAACACATCATTGACATGTTCAGCGTCTCAGTTGTGTCATCTCAACTAACTAATGACTTTGATCCAATGTACTGAGAATATAGATACAAGCAAAGGAAAATAATTATTCTTAAAGCAAATAACTGCAGATACTGAGAATCTAAAATGTAAAAACCTCCAGAAAATGCTGGCAATAGCATGACAGGTAACATCTGCAGAGAGACAAACAGGGTTAATATTTCAGTCGGAAAATAACTGCAGATGCTGGTTTAAATCGAAGGCAGAAACAAAATGCTGGAGTAGCTCAACGGGTCAGGCAGCATCTCAGGAGAGAATGCTAATTTTTTAGGTGCTGGAGCTGTCACTGGTGCCGGAGCGGCCACTGTTAAATTCCCCGCTAGTTAAAATTCCCCCCTGTTTATTTTGGCTTTTTTTTTACATAGGCGCCGGAGCGACTCTCTGGTGAGCTCCGGCAGCACTGCACCCCTGGATAGAGTGGATGTGGAAAGGATGTTTCCACTCATGGGAGAGTCTAGCACCAGAGGTCATAGGCTCAGAATTAAAGGGCGCTCTTTTAGAAAGAAGGTGAGGAGGATCTTCTTTAGTCAGAGGGTAGTTAACCTGTGGAACTCATTGCCACAGAGGGCTGTGAAGGCAAAGTCAGTGGATATTTTTAAGGCAGAGATAGACTAATTCTTGAATAGAATGGGTGTCAAGGTTTATGGGGAGAAAGCAGGAAAATGGGATTAGGAGGCAGAGATCAGCCATGATTGAATGGCGGAGTAGACTCGATGGGCCAAATGGCCTAATTCTACTCCTATAACCTGTGAATGTGAACTTGTGAAATCATGAATTGTGGCAAAGACTAGTTGGGGCAGAGTGCTGTTTCTTCACTACATTTTCTAGACACTCCATATGCAATGGAAATAGAAAATGTGAGAAATGCACAACAAATCTGTTAGAAACTGAATGAAGTATTTATTGGCAGGTAAAGAAGACTAACTGGCCAAATGAAAAAAAAGAATAGGTCTCAATGGGCCTTTTTTCTGGTTGGCAAGATGTAATGTCAACTCGAGTAACTGTTACTACTGGAATGTCAACTTTTTACAATTTATTTAAACGGCTTGGATGAAGACAATATTAAATTTGCTACAGACTCAAATCCAGATAAAAAGTTGACAATGGATATTGATTGATTAAGTAATAGGTGAAGATCTAATTAAGAGATACATTGGAATATGTAGATTTGTGTACCTTCCCAGAAAATTTAAAAACATATTCCAATTATCTAAATGCTGAGAGATTGAAAGCTTTGAGATCTAGTGGGATCTGAATGTTTTAGTGCATGATTCACAAGATGTTGGGAGGTGGATACAGCAAGTAATTAAAAAAGTTAACAGAATTTCAATTTTTAATAATAGGGTGAATTGAATATGGAAGCCTCTGCTTTAGCTACATTGGAAACCACATCTGGACAGTACAGTAAGGAAAGATCACAATACATTGGAAGCAGTGTATTAGACCAGCACTTGGAATGGCAGGTTGTCTTTTAAGGAAAGGTTTGATCTCGTTGGATGTCATTGACAAAGACATTAACACCATACAGCTAAACTTGCTGCAAATACGAATTTGGGACTAGCATTGCCATTTTGAAGCTCAATACCACCTCTTAAACAAGCAGGTCTAAGAATGAAATGTAGGAAAATAACTGCAGATGCTGGTTCAAATTGAAGGTAGACACAAAAAGCTGGAGTAACTCAGCATCTCAGGATAGAAGAGCCTGGAGTGCAGTCAGTGAAACTTCCTTTGTGGCCATGAAGATAAAGATAAATATATCAGAGTATATTAATCTGTGTTGGATGTCCAACGAGTTTTGCTGAGTAACAAATCCCCTGCAGATGCTCAGTTAAAACTGCAAGAGAGTCCCAATGATATCTGGGGCCATTTTATATTTAACCACGCCTGAAGAAGGGTCTCGACCCGAAACGTCACCCATTCCTTCTCTCCTGAGATGCTGCCTGACCGGCTGAGTTACTCCAGCATTTTGTGTCTACCTTCAGGTCTAAGAATGAGTTCAGCAATGGGAGGTAAACTGACCCCAACCTCCCAAAAAAACAGTACTCCTTAGCTGGTTGACAGGGGAATATCAATTGGTTGTTGGCAGATTCCTTTTGGCCGTTGCTGTGATTCTGCTTTCTAGAGCTGGTTCGAGTCAAATGTCTCCAGCAAGCTGTGTGCCTGGCATTAATCAGGAATCTTGAACTTATTTACACTGCCAAGAGTTCAGAAAATGGCCACAAACTCTCAAATTGAATTTGCTGTCAGACTTTGTTTATACCTCTTCAGTTGCTTATGGCAAAATTCTGATTTTCTGCATCTGGGAATTCATTTTTCCACTCAGTGGAAATCTGGATGAACAGGATTTGAAATTCAAATCGGGTAGTTTTTATTTTAGAAACATATCGGGGAAACTGGCCCTTCAGCCCACCGAGTCCGTACCAACCCGCAATCCCCGTACACCATCCTACACTCTAGGGACAACTTACAATTTTTACCAAAGACAAATTAACCTACAAACCTGTACGTCTTTGGAGTGTGGAAGCAAACTGAAGCACCCGGGGTAAACCCATGCAGTCATGGGGAGAACGATAAACTCTGTATAGATAGCACCCATACTCAGGACAGAACCCAGGTCTCTGGTGCTGTAAAGCAGCAACTCTACCACTGCACCACCAATTCGCCCTAAATATTCCTCTCCTCTCAGCTACTTTTATCCAACTGTTGTCTTAGGC